>NC_034012.1:6386352-6686352 GCF_000346465.2 Prunus persica | reverse complement strand
TTTTGAATTTTATATCTTTCAATTTTGGCCTTCGTTGCGACTTAGAAAATGGTTTATTTATTTATTGTATGCAACTTAAAAATTGTATTTTATCCATTTACATTCTTCTTTTTTTGGGTTATATATATATATATCCGACTATATACATGTGGAAAATAGTTAGTAAGTTTAATACGACATTAATCATTTGTTTGGGTGCACAATTTAATTTTAAAATTCATGAATCAGAGAACGATTATTTTGGTGTTCTTTTTTTGGTTGAATATTGTGTTCTAACTGGAGAGGAAAAACATATCACACAAGATATGAACAAAAAGTTTATATTATTCCTAGAAAAAATAAATTACATTACAAATTGAAGGGGAAAAACATATCACACGGGATATGGACTTCATAAATACTCAAGCATT
Organism: Prunus persica; assembly: GCF_000346465.2. Taxonomy (NCBI): domain Eukaryota; kingdom Viridiplantae; phylum Streptophyta; class Magnoliopsida; order Rosales; family Rosaceae; genus Prunus; species Prunus persica. The sequence goes on along the minus strand of NC_034012.1, from coordinate 6,685,942 downwards.
TTGATTTAAAAAGAACAAATTTTACTTTCTTATTTTAATCAAAATTTCCTTTGCGAAGGAGCGGCTTTCACTGCAATTGCCAGTGTGGTTTTTTTGTTTTTTGAAGAGAACCTCGACGGTACAAGGAAAATTTTATTAATCATAAAAAGAGAGAAAGAGGGGCTTAAAACCTTACCCCTATTACAAGCATCAAATAAAAAAGAATCTTAAATAATATCTTGTGGTTCCTCAAACCACTCTACTTTAAAATCATAAGACACTGCACTCCGCGCAACACAGTGCGCTACCTTATTGTCTTACACCTAGCAAACGAAAAAACTAAACCCATTCTGGTTTGTAATCAGGGTTTTTATATCATCAACAATACTATCAAAATAGAAATGGTCTTCATTTGTCCATGCAATAGTTGAGATGACTTGCATACAATCCCCTTTGAAAATCACTCTTGGCAAACCAAGCGTCGCACGCATAATGTTGCCTTATCTTTGATGTCATCAAACCATCGAAAATAAGCGTACCTCCATGACTTCTTCACAATTAATGTGCCAAAAACACCCCAAAAGCCCACTATAAAACCAAGTGCCATACTTACATAGAACCAGAACTTCTCATTTCCATCTTCATTGTCATTGTCCTTTGGATCCTTGGGAGTAGAATTGCCATCTTCGGAGCACTTGGTTGAAAGAGGAAATCCACAAAGGAATGGGTTGCCCTCATAAATGGATGAATCAGGGAGTGCTTGGAGTTGGTTTCCCAAAGGAATTTCACCACTCAAGTTGTTATAGGAAAAGTTCAAGTTAGACAAGAAGGTCAAGGATGAAAGACTTTGAGGAATCTGTCCTGAAAGGTGGTTGAGTGAGAGATCAAGAGTATCAAGCTGCGACAAGTTTCCGATCTTTGATGGGATGTTTCCACTGAACTGATTCATCGACAAGTTCAAGTTTCGCAATAGAACGAGGCTGCATATTTCTTGAGGGATTTCACCTTCAAACCTATTTGATGAAAGATCAATGTTTTTCACATACGCTAGAGAAGTGTTCAATTGGAGTTCTCTTCCTCTCATCACTGTCGTTTGTTGGTCATACTCTAGATATATATTATAAAAACTGTTATTAAAGATTCTGAGACCAGTTAGATTGTTCAAACACTTGGGGATTGTCCCGGAAAATCTGTTGTGAGCAAGGTCTAGGATGTGAAGGTAGCCAAGATTGCACAACTGTTGTGGGATATGTCCACTTAAAAAATTGGATCTCAGCCTTAGGGTTGACACCAAGAAAGCAGTTGATCCTATCCATGGAGGTATTTCACCAGTGAATCTATTATTCCCAAGATCAATGTTCCTCAAAGCAGTGCAGGTTTGCAAGGAAAAAGGAATTTCACCCTCAAAATTGTTGTTGTTCATCTTCAACATGAAAAGAGAACCCGAGTCACCCATTGAACTGGGAAGATTGCCTGAGAGATTGTTGTATGCAACATCTACAATCATTATATCAGGCAACAGGCTCCATGCTTGTGGAAATTCTCCTGATAGCTTGTTGTTTCTCAGAGAAAGGATATACAAGTGTTTCATGTTGCAAATGGAAGGTGGAATAATGCCATGCAAATGATTTTCAGCAAGATAAAATGATTCCAATTTTGGAAACTTTTGGTCAAAATTCAATGGAATGGTGCCAGAAAATGAATTAGTTTCAAACTTAAACCGAACCACGTTGTCACCAGACCAAAGTGGAATTGGTCCATCAAATTGGTTATGACTCAAATCCAAAAGCAGTGCATTTGGGAATTTCAATTGCAAGGGAAGCTTTCCATGGATTTGGTTGGAAGACAAATCCAAATACTCAATTTGGGAAGATAATTTCATGAACCAATCCTCGGGTATAGAATCTGAGATTCCAGTGGAAGAAAGTTTGACAAAGACAAGTTGAGTTTGAGATTGAAGCCATGCCCCAAAGTCAGGACCTATTTTACAGTTCCCAATGTTAATTTTGTGCAGCTTAAAAGGAGGAACCCACTCATAAGACACATTGAAAATGAGAGGAATAGGGAGAGTTGGGTTTGGGATGAGTTTGCCTAATGAAAAGTATTTCAATCTTGTGAGATTTGTGAAATGGGCTTCTGTTAAAAACCCTTCCCATGAGTTAAAAGATAGATCTAGGTGAACAAGCTCCGAGAGTTGCCCCAAACTTTTAGGAATGGACCCACTCATATCATTATTGTAGAGGTTAAGATACTTCAAGTTGTGTAGCATCCCTATTGAGACAGGCAATTGGCTTTTCAGCTTATTAGAAGACAAATCTAATGACTCCAATTCACTATTGGGACAACTTGATAAACCACCCAAAAGCTGTTGAATCCCCCCTTCAAATTGGTTATTTGCAAGATTCAATGTCTTTAGATTGCAAAAGTTCCCAAAAATTTTGGGAATTTGACCTGAAAGATCATTAAAAGACAAATCAAGAGCTTCTAGTGATTTGAGGCTTTGAAATTCACTGGGAACTGGACCACCCAAAAAATTACCGCTTAGATCAAGTTTTCTGAGGCTAGTCAGATAAAAAAACCATTCAGGAAGTGGAAACTTCAAATCATTATATGACCTGTCAAGGAACAAAAGTGATGTGAAGTTAACATTTCCTAGTGAGAATGGAAGGCTTTTAATATGACATTCGGGTAGGTGCAACTCTAGTAGGGAAGGAAACTTGTTAAAAGCAATTACCAAACTTACGCCAGTGTTGCTGAGGTCCACTCCTTCAAGACTGAGGTATTTAAGGGAAGAGAGATTGGAAAGCCATTTCAAGTTGTTGGAAGGTAATTCAAGTAAAGAGTAGTAAGACTCTTCACTTAGGTCAAGATAGTTCAAGTTTGATAGGTTACCAAGATGAGCTGGAATCTCTCCTCCAAATGAAGCACGTGAGATATTGAGATACCTCAAACTTTTGAGCTGACCAAAGAATGTGGGAATGGGAATCCCTTGAAAATCATTCCTGCTTAGATCTAGATAGCTCAAATGTTTCAAGCTAAGCAAAGAAGGATTTATCTTACCACCCAAAGAAGAGTTCTCCATCTCATCCCACTCTCCATCGAAAACAGAAAGTGTGTATGTGTACGTATTTTGGAGATCAATCTTTTCAACATGACCTGTGATTTTTTTGCATGAAATGCCTTTCCATTGACAGCAAGCTTGACCAACCCAAGAAGAAAGCCTCCCAGAAAGATCAGTGAGATCTTGTTTGAAGGCGAGGAGAGCACGTCTTTCCTCGTCGATGCATGGTTTCGAGCTTGGAAGTGCATCACCAAAATGGAGTTTACTAGTGTGTGGATATGAGGAGGCCAAAAAGAAGATGAGGAAATAATGAGCAATGCTGAGGTGATAATGAGCCATTTTGGTGCAAAGTTTTCTTTGCTTTTGTGGAGTTGGCTTCTGAGCAGAATAATTGAATTTATAGGAGGTAAAGGAGAGTGCAAAGAACTATTGAAATCATGGCGTCCATATAAGATTTCATATCTTCAACCATGCGTATTAGATTGACTAATACGCGTAAATAAGACTAAAAACAGTATTAACTTTTATACCATTGACCAGGACTGAAGTCAATCATAGCTAATTGTAAGTGGCGGACACTCTCTTCAACAATTTAATTAATGCAGAATTTGACGTTTCTTTTTCTTTTAAATCAAACAATAATAATTAATTAATGTCATTGGGAATAATCAATACCATATCTTTTTTTTGAAAATAATTTTGTTCAATGATACCAATGGTAATATGTAAATAATGTGCTCTCAACCAAGTCAAGAATTAACTAAAAGAAGAGTTTAAATAAAATATTATTACCAAAAGATAATGTATTTCTCTATTTTTGTTTTTGATTTTGATTAAAGTGCAATCTGAATTTAAAAAAAAAGAAAAAAAAGAGAGGAGAAATACAAAAGAAGAAAAACCTCTTAATTTTCAAACCAAAGACTTGCAAATATAAAGGATTCCTTAGGAAATCCAAAAATAATAAGGCCATTTTTGTCCATTTTAACTTCTTTTAAAAATATCTCTCTTTTGACCTTCTCCAAAATGTCCATTGTTTTTTTTTTTGGTTTAATGTGCAATCTGAATTTTTTTTTTTAAAAAAGGAGAAATACAAAAGAAGAGTTTAAATCAAATAATATAACCAAAAGTCCCCCACGTGAAGGAATATGTATTTGTTTATCTTCGTACGTATAAAAAAACACAATATTTGTTCATTATGAATATAAAAAAACACAAAAGAGGAATTAATTAAATAAAATATTAAATTGGTATCAAAAGTCCCACGTAATAAAATTGTTGAACCTACCCAATGTAGGAGACTTTATTTCTTATTAGCTTTCGGATTTCAATATGATTTTGCGGTTGCGCTGCGGATTTGTGTTGTAGGTTTGAGTAGGTTTGCTTTTGGTTGTTGAATCTGGGATATTAATCACTTTGTGGGTTGTGCATGATTTTCTCCAAATCAATTTAACTTGCTGTGTTTGGTCTCACTAGAGAAGATTTATCCATCTTTTACATCATAGTGGCTTTGTACTTGTTTATGTTCGCTCTTTATAATGAAAATATATAACTTATTAACTTATTAATCGATTTGCGCTTCTATTCAAATTATTTTTTAAAATTTTCTGAAGGACTCTGCCGCTGTGTTTCACCCATAACAGAGTTGTGTATATGAGTTATCTTCCTTTGGCTTGTGATGCTTTTATCATCTTCTGTCTCTCATCGAAAGTGTGTACTGATAATAATAGTCTTCTTTCACCATTACACTACATCTCTTAAACTGAAAGACTATTTAGGTGAGCTGCTGCCCAAGAAGTGAAGTTTCCCGAACAACTCAACTTAAAAAATCTTAAATGCATAAAAGGAATAAAAACTTCTAGTAGAAAAATTTACAGGATTTACAGGATGGTAGGAGGGTGTCAAATCAATCTCGAAATCATTGCTCCAGATTCCAAGTCCCCATCCCATTTTACAAGTTTTCCAAGTTCTCTATGCACAAAGGTAGTGGAGTTTTGCAGGTGTAGCATTATAATATACTGTTACAAACTGCTCTTTGAAATACAGAGACTAGAAACATGTCATTTTTTATATGAAAATATCGAATATATTAGTTATAACTTATACATTACCAACGTTGGGAAAAAGCCAAATACATCAAATGCTGCATCACGATTAATCATCTGAACTGCAACAGTAATTTTTCTTTTTCTTTTTCCAATCAATATTTTCTTTGCAAACGAGCCAACTTCAGTTGAATTGCCAATGCAACCTTACTTTTGATGTCATCAAAGAATCGAAATAGGCATACCTCCATGACTCCTTTACAAGTAATGTGCCACAAACACCCCAAAAGCATACGACAAAGCCCAACACCATGCGGACATAGAATCACAGCTTATCATTTCCATCTGCATTAGTACCTTTTGCATTGTAGCAGTTAAAGTTTCATCTCCCCGGCACTTCGTTGAAAGAGGCTCTCCACACAGTAACCGATTGCCGTCATAAATGGACAAAAGGAATTCTACCAGACAAGTTCAAGTGGGACAACGAGGTTAAAGAAAAAACATTTCGAGGAATTTTTTGAAAGAGGCCATTGGGTGAGAGATCCAGAGTGTCCAGCCATCAAAAGTTCTTTGGAGGAATATGTTTCCACTTATTTGACAAGTTCAGGATACTCAATGCAATGAGTCTTGTAGACCGTCAGTACTTGCACGTAGGGAGGCTACAAGGCTTTAGGACAACGTCTTTGACGTGCTTCACCGTACCAAACTCACCTTCTTACTTATTATTTATTTTGCTTTTACTTACCTATTATCTTGTTTTCTTCAATTTTATTATACCTTCAAAGCTTTCCAATTTGTTTATATGTTATTTATAATATAAATATTTTGTATTTGGTTTTACGGAAAGAGGAAAACTATATTATTTTTTATAACAGAAAGTTGGATCGTAGTCGTAGGGAAAATTATTGATGTTGGCTCACCTAATGGATGCAAAAGGAACGAAGGAAAGGGTCAATCAAAGGGCTGCAGACCAAGTGACTGGGCTCTAGCACTCGAGCGGTCGACTCCTAGTTGGATCACCTTCATAGGAAAAACTATTGATGTTGGCTCACCTAATGGATGCAGAAGGAACGAAGGAAAGGGTTAATCAAAGGGCTGCAGACCAAGTGACTAGGCTCTAGCACTCAAGCAGCAGAGATGTGGAATTCACACAAACCCAGGCGCTCGGGCAGACTTGAGGAGCTCTCGAGCGGTAGACGCGTGACCTGGCTAATCCTTAGCATTTTAGGATGGTTTTTTTCCTCAGGTTTTGGGGAGGTTTATGTTTCATTGTATGAAAGTCCTCTAAACTATAAACATGCAATTTAGCATTAGGGTTTTCATAAGAGAGAAAACAAGGGCATCAAATTGGGTTTGAGCAAAGGTGAGAGAAAGAGAGCTAGGATTTGCGAGAGATAAGGGTGTTCTTTATGGTAACCAAAGTTGTTCTTATTAGCCATAACTCTATGGTTGATCAAAATGATCATCGCACCCAGCAAAAACCAGAAAATGGTCAACACACCCATGCTATGACATCTGCTGTGCTCCAACTGCCACAAAGGCATATTCAACACAAGGACAAGCATATTCCTTGTTCTTATCCGCTGAGTCATCCTCTAGGATCCTTGTCCTAGGGTTTTCTGTGTAGTCTCGTGTATATATATACACCTTTTACCTCAATTGTAAATATCAATGGTAGAACCAAGAAATTTTTTAGAGGTGGGCTAAATTTTTTTCTTTTTTGTCATGGTAGATTTGCCTTGCCATCACTCATCTTGGCTTGATCGTAAAACCTCAATACCTACAATCCAAACCAGGATGAAATCAACCCCAAAAGAACGTATTTCCCATGATTTTTTTGTCAACACTTGCGAATTCATGATAGCTCAAAGACTCGCGTACTAATGGTTTTCGAACAAAGTTTATCTAAGTAAATAGATAATCAAACCTATGATGTAAATTACATTATGTAATGGCTATCCATGCCTAAAGACCTTCCCTGCTGATAGTATTTATGAATCTTTCTCTGCATCTACAGCCAAAGACCTTCTTAGCTAATAGTGTACATAGAAAGGGAAAAAAGAGAAGAAAAAAAAATTAACATATGGAGAAACAGAAAGAGAAGTAAATAATTGGAGAGAAGTGAGAGGAGATTAAGAAAAATTAAGAGAGAAAAGGAGAAAATTTTAAATAATAAAAAAAAAGTGAAAGAAAATAGAAAGGTGTTCAGAGTGTTTTTTTATATATAAGCTTTATAGATGTTAGAGTTTTTTTTAAAAGTATAATTTGGTTTCTTTTGTAACACCCCGACTCCAAACTTAATTAACTATTTAAATTATTTAATTGAAATTACGAATTTACCTTTGGGGGTAAGGGTAATTTGGTCATTTTCTTATCCTGAAAGATTTTGGGTTAACGAGTGGTATGGTTAAGTAGGTCGTGCTAAGACGAATCCGTAGACATGCGGTAAGCTTGAATCGGAGTTGTAACGAAGAAACGGCGACCAAAATTAGTCAAGCGGCAAACTTGTAAATATTTCAAAAAGAGTTTGGGTAAAAAATTGATTTTTCTTCTCTCTCTCTTGCGTCGCGTGACAGTTTTCCCCTCCCCTTCATTTTTTCTCGCAACTGCCACCCTCCAAGACCACCGTCGCCGCCACTGTCAACGGCCAGCCTTGAGACTGGTCTTGTTTGAACTGCCACTCTTCCCTCGTTCTTTCCCGACCAGTCTCAGCCGTCACCATTCATTGTGCTCGCTGGAATTTGCCAAAAACCACCTGAGTTTCGTTCGAATTTCACTGCGTCATTCCGGTCGTTCCCAACCACCAATCCCAATCCCGACGAGTTAGGTATGATTCCTTACTTATTTTCGAGCTCTAGCTGCCTGTTGGGTTGTATTGGATCGATTTTGCATCTAGGAAACCGATTTTGAAACCTAGGTTTTGGCCGGATTTTCAAAGTGAAATTCCGGCATATTGCCGTCCGAATTGGGCCTCCCCGTAGTTGAATAAATTGATCCTTGTCTCGAGTAGTAGCTAGGGTACGAAGGGTGGATTGCGGTCTAGAGTTTTTCTGTCGCCGAAAATTTCTCTACACACCCATGCGCTGCCGGCGCGTGGGCATGGGTGGTGAAGCCAAATTTTGTCTTGATGTAATCCTTGTGTGGTCACGAGCACGTAGGCGTGCTCGGATTTCAATTCGGATATCGTTTGACTATTGAACGAATTTCGCATATTATGTATTATCCGGGTTTGATATGTTCGGACCGTTGGATCGCTTCCAAATTTTATATGTAGATCTAGGCACTCCTAGGATCATGTAGGAATTCGCGGATCATGAATCGGAGCTCTGGATGTTCCGATTCAATAATTCAAAGTTGTGGTTTACGATAACTGTCTTTTCCTGATCAAACTTTCAAGACGTATTTACTGTTGAGAGTTAAGCTGCATACTAGTCTTGAATCAAGCTGCAGATGTTAATCCTGCAGATTGACCGTGAAAAGGATGAAGAATCGAAGGAGCTGAAGAATTTTCCTCTTATAGTAATAGCTGTTATAGGATATGTCCAACGGCTAGTTTTCTTACTATTTTGAGAAACTCTACAGTTGTCATTCTTAGCTGTCTTAGTCCTTTATGCTGTAACGATTTTTAGCATAGGTGTAAGAATCATAGCCTCCAATGACCTTGAATGGCTGGAGATGAGTCCTTGTGTCCTAGTTTTTAGGATCTGTTTTTTTGGCAGCTTGTGTCATGCATATAATGTGTTTTTGGCTCTGATGCAATAGATGAAAAAAATAGACTGAAACATTCTCATTCTCTCCGAGTTTTTCTCTCCTTTGCATACGTTGCTTACAAAAGGTTTTATTTTGTTCTGTAAATTAGTCACTAAAACCAGCAAGCCAAATACCAAATTCTAACATGGTATCAGAGCTCCTGGTCTGATTTCAGAGAAGGGGCGTGAGCTGTGAGAAATGGGGTTTTCCTAAAATCTCTATAAGGGATAAATGTTGCTCTTTTATTGTGTGGTTCACTGAGACTCACATCAAAATGGTGGGATCAGGTTCTGTAGGTGGAGATTTACGAACTCCACAGTTCAATGGTTCAAACTATGATTTTTGGTCAGTAAAAATGGAGACTATCCTCATAGCATATGATCTATGGGATGCAGTGGAGATTGGAATAGAACCACAGGCGATTATTGAGCAGGAAGCAGGCTCTGAAGGCACTGGAGATGAAGAGAGTGAGGCTGAGCAAATTCCAGTGGAAGCACCTACTATCTCTAGAGAAGATAAGATCAAAAATGCCGAGGCTTTGAGTCTTATTCAAGGAGCACTAACAGATGAACTCTTTCCACGCATCAGAAATGAGAAGACTGCAAAAGGTGCTTGGGAAATTCTAAGAAGAGAGTTCAGAGGAGATAAAAAGGTAAGAGCTGTGAAATTACAAGCTATTAGAGCTGATTTTGAATATTTGAGAATGAATGATGTTGAATCTCTGGATGACTACTTGGCTCGATTTTTTGAAACTATAAACAACCTGAAATCTCTAGGAGAAGATGTAATAGAGAAAAGGATTGTGTAAAAATTGTTGATGAGTCTAAGTAGGAGGTACAAGTCCATAGTGTCAATCATTGAAGAAACCAGAGACCTTGACACTATTAGAGTTAAAGAAATTCTTGCATCTGTCAAAGTCTATGATAAGAGAGAGGATCTACATGATGAAAGGGATAAATTGGCAGGAATTGAGAAAGCTTTTAGCAGTCTTAGAGTTGGAGAGCTTCTGGAGCTAACAAAAGTTCTCAGGAAAAGCAAAATCAAAAATGGCAAGGATAGAACAAAAAGGGCTCAAATTGGTCTCAAGGTGGAAACTTTAACAACAATAATGGCTCAAATTGGAATAATGGCTCTGGAGGGAATTGGAACAACAGTTTCAATTCACAAAACAAGCAAGGAAGTAGCAGTCAAGGAGGTGTGAAACCACAGTGCCAAGTATGTCAGAAGTTTCATTTTGGTGTGTGCAGGCACAAAGGCAAACCTAGATGTGGAAAATGCAATAGGTTTGGTCATTTAACTAAGGACTGTGACAATGGCAAACAAGTTGCAAACTGTGCAAAGGAGGAAGAGGTAACCACAGGAACAATGTTCTATGCTTGTCATGCAAGTTCAATTGCATCAAGCAAGTCTGTGTGGTTTGTTGACAGTGCTTGCAGCAACCACATGACCTCTCAAGAGTCCTTGTTGATCAATCTTGATAGATCAGTGACCTGCAAAGTGAAAATGGGCACTGGTGATCTTGTTCAAGCCACAGGAAAAGGGACACTTGTAGTTGAACAAGAAAAGGGAGAAGATATATAAATGAGGTGCTGTTAGTCCCTGGTCTAGATGAGAATTTGTTGAGTATAGGACAAATGATGGAGCATGGGCACTACATTCTATTTGGAGGAAACTATGCATTAATATGTGATGACAGCAGTCTTGACAATGTTGTTGTCAAAGTAGCAATGGCTGGAAATAGATGCTTTCCATTGTCTATGGAATCTATCTACTCAATGGGAATGAAAGCAGCAGTACAAGAAGATCCATGGATTTGGCATAGAAGATTGGGGCATTTGAATTTTGCAAGCATGAAAAAAATGCAGCAAACACAAATGGTGTTAGGCTTACCTGATTTCTCAGAAAAAGAAGGAGTATGTGAAGGCTGTGTGTATGGTAAAAGCCACAGAGAACCATTTGAGAATGAGAAGCCTTGGAGAGCTAAGAATCCACTTGAGTTGATACACACGGATGTATGTGGTCCAACTCAAAATGAGTCAATTGGAGGAAATAAATACTTCATCACATTCATTGATGACTATTCAAGAATGTGTTGGTATATTTTCTCAGAAACAAGTCAAGTGTGATAAGTGTGTTCAAAAAGTTCAAAGCTTTTGTTGAGCTACAAAGTGTATTCAATTTAAAGAAACTAAGAAGTGACAAAAGTGGAGAATACACTTCACATGAATTCCTTGAGTATTGCAGTGATCTTGGCATGGAGAGGCAATTGACTATTGCCTACTCACCTCAGCAAAATGGGATTGCTGAAAGAAGAAACATAACCATTTGTGAAATGGCAAGATCAATGATGACTGAGAAGAAAATTCTTGTAAAGTTCTGGGCTGAAGCAGTTGGTACTGCTGTGTATCTGCAAACAGGTGCTATACCACTTCAGTTACAGACAAAACTCCATTTGAAGCTTTCACAGGAAGAAAACCAGGTGTAAAACACCTGAGAGTGTTTGGAAGTATTTGTTACAGTCACATTCCATCAAACCTTAGATAGAAGTTTGATGACAAAGCAAGCAAAGGAATTTTTATGGGTTATGGCAGCTGTGAGAAGGGTTACAGGATCTATAATCTTCAAACTGAGAAGATCATACTCTCTAAAAGTGTTGTTTTTTATGAGAACAAATCCTGGAATTGGGAAAGCAAGGAAGATGAAACTGTCCATGTGCCTCTCATCTTTGAAAATGGAAGTTCTGAGATAACTGAAAGAGAAGAAACCTCTCATGAAACTCACAGCATTGCTTCACCAAATCTGACTCAATTAATCTCAGATGATGAACATGTCTCTGAAAGCAATGGAAGTGGTACAAGTCAAGGGTCAACTCCAAGCAATACACTAGTAAAGCTGAAAAGTTTGGAGGACATTTATGCAAGATGTCACATGACCATTGTTGAACCTGAAACTTATTATGAAGCTGTTGAAGACAAAGCATGGAAGGAAGCAATGGATGCTGAGATTGAAACTATTGAAAAGAATGGAACTTGGGAGCTAGTGGAAAGGCCTACAGATAAACCAATCATAGGAGTCAAATGGGTGTTCGAAACCAAGCTGAATCTTGATGGAACAGTTCAAAAACACAAGGCTAGGCTTGTAGCTAAAGGGTATGCTCAGAAACTTGGTATTGATTATAATGAAACCTTTGCCCCGGTGGCAAGGTTAGATACAATTAGAACTTTGATTGCACTTGCAGCACAAAAGGGTTGGAAGTTGTTCCAATTAGATGTTAAGTCAGCCTGCTTGAATGGAGTACTTGAGTAGGAGGTTTATACTGAGCAACCAGAAGGGTTTGAAGTGAAAACAGCAAGTCATAAGGTCTATAAATTGAAGAAGGCTCTCTATGGTTTGAAGCAGGCTCCCAGAGCTTGGTACAGTGAAATTGACACCTATCTAACTAGTTGCAATTTTAAAAGAAGCACCAGTGAGGCCACCTTATATACCAGAATTGATGAAGAAGGAAAACTGATCATTGTCTCTATATATGTTGATGATATAGTTTATACTGGAAACAGTAATGCTTTGCTCAGTGAGTTTAAAAGGGACATGATGTAGAAGTATGAAATGACTGATTTAGGACTCCTACATAATTTCTTGGGAATGGGAGTTCTACAAACTGAACATGGGGTGTTTATTCATCAAAGCAAGTATGCAAAGTCCTTGCTTGTGAAGTTTGGTCTCGAGGATTGTAAGTCAGTAACAATTCCTCTACCCACTGTTGAGAAACTAAAGAAAGTTGATCGAAGTCAGTTGGCTGATGAAGGTTTGTTTAGAAAAATTGTTGGCAACCTATTGTATCTGACTGCAACCAGGCCTGATATAATGTTTGCAGCTAGTTTGTTATCAAGATTCATGCATAACCCCACCAAGAAGCACATGGGAATTGCAAAAAGGGTTCTCAGATACATTCAAGGCACTCTCAGCTATGGCATTGAATTTACAAGGGACAAGAATGCTGTTCTGATTGGTTTTTGTGACTCTGATTGGGCTGGCAGTGAAGATGACAGTAGAAGCACATCTGGATATGCATTCAGTTTTGGTAGTGGAGTTTTTTCATGGGCTTCAGTCAAGCAAAACACAGTTGCATTGTCAACTGCAGAAGCAGAATACGTCTCAGCAGCTGAGGCAACTGCTCAAGCTATCTGGCTAAGGTTTGTGTTGGATGATTTTGGTGAAATGCAACTTGATGCAACACCATTGTTTTGTGACAACATGTCAGCAATATCAATGGTTAAAAACCTTGTTTTCCATCAGAAAACAAGGCACATAAACTGAAGGTATCATTTCATAAGGGAAGCTTTACAAGAAGGGGTGATTGACATGAGATTCTGCAGAAGTGAAGAACAGCTGGCAGATATTTTTACAAAAGCTCTGCCTAAAGATCGATTCAATTATTTGAGGTTGAAGCTTGGAGTTAAACCAGTCAGCAGCTTAGGAGATGCTGTTGAGAGTTAAGCTGCATACTAGTATTGAATCAAGCTGCAGATGTTAATCCTGCAGATTGACCGTGAAGAGGATGAAGAATCGAAGGAGCTGAAGAACTTTCCTCTTATAGTAATAGCTGTTATAGGATATGTCCAACGGCTAGTTTTCTTACTATTTTGAGAAACTCTACAGCTGTCATTCTTAGCTGTCTTAGTCCTTTCTGCGGTAACGATTTCTAGCCTAGGTGTAAGAATCATAGCCTCCAATGACCTTGAATGGCTGGAGATGAGTCCTTGTGTCCTAGTTTTTAGGATCTATTTTTTTGGCAGCTTGTGTCATGCATATAGTGTGTTTTTGGCTCTGATGCAATAAATGAAAAAAATAGACTGAAACATTCTCATTCTCTCTGAGTTTTTCTCTCCTCTGCATACGTTGCTTACAAAAGGTTTTATTTTGTTCTGTAAATCAGTCACTAAAACCAGCAAGCTAAATACCAAATTCTAACATTTACTAACACGTACATGGACCTTAGAATACCCCATTCAACGTACACGCACTAGGAACAAGGGGAAATTAATTTTTAATTTGTGAATTCCGTTTCGAAGTAATTTTATATTAATTAAGGGTTCGTATCTCGAAATTGGTGCTCTGACTGCTCGTACGTAGCAGGCGGGACCCTTTCAGGGTCAGGCAACGTGGGACTACTTGTGAGTGGACATTTATTTTAAATATGCATTATTTTGAATGATTGAAAGAATATTCATGAAGTGGATATATAAATATATTTTGGATTAAAGATCGAGAATTTCATATGTTGCTATATTAGGAATGTTAAATTGAGAATGTGATTTTTGTTTGGAAATTTGAGGTTGAATTTGGGGGAATTGAGATATGAGTATTATGGGTTATTATGGAGAGATGTATAAATACACTATGTAAGTACCACCCCCTAGTTATTAGGCTTCTCATACGTGGCGTTGAAATTTCCGGTGTATGGGAAGAACATATGATTATTAGTCTTACACATGACGTTGGAATTTCCGGCATGTGAGACACTTCCTATGCGTGGCGTTGAAATTTTTGGCGTATGGGAAGATAAGGTATATTGCTAGGAATCATCACACGTGGCTTTGGAATTTCCGGCGTGTGATGATGTAGTCTGCGCGCGTAGGACTTTGTATTGGAGCTACACGTGGTGTTGGAATTTCCGGCATGTGAGCTATGGAGTTTCATCCCCCCGGTTGGACCGCTTATCCCTAAACTCAGGATCAGTGGCGGATCCAGAAATTTTTCAGTGGAGGTGCAATTTTTAAAAGTTTAAAAGCTCTTAAAAAAAAAACTATTTCAAATGCTCTTAATCTAACCAAAATCAATACCAATTAATCTAATCAAAATCAATCTCAATTAATCTAATCAAAATGCATATTAAATTCTCAATGAAATAAATGAATCATAATTGATCATATCTCGAGTCGCGCATAGTCACTTTCTACTTAAATTTGCTATTGATCATACAAATACATAGAGCTAAATCAGAAAAATAAAAATAAAAATAACATTTAGAAAAACTCTAAAGACCATTTAAAGATTACAGTGTGCCCCTTGTAGACTTAAAAGAAAAATCCGAAAAGCCTTAAATTAAATAAATAAATAAATCCGAAGAGCCTTTTGCTACTGAAGAAGAAAAACAAAACCAGACCTTCTTGTTGTTGTTGGGTTTTCTTTGCCTTTGCTGAACAAGAAAAGTAAAAACAAGATATTTGTACTTTTTATTCAAAAATTTGTTTGATATCAGCATATTTTTGTAGAGATTGCTGCGAGAACACCAAGCCCTCTCAATCCAAAATTCTAATACAATCGAGCCCTCTCAATCCAAAATTCTAATTCCTAGTTGATTAATTGGTAATTACATTTGAACAGTGGATGGTAGTAATGGTTTAAGGCTTCTAAACTTGGATTGGACGATCGTCTTCTATAGAAGGTAATATAAAAAAAAAGATCGCGTTGTGCGTTGTTGGCACAGCAAACTGAGAAAACATCTTTGAGGCATTATGACGAGCACATGGCGGGCACACCAGTAGAGTGGCAGTTTGCAGCTTCTTCCATGGCTTTCCAGCAAGGGGAGGTGCACTGCACCTCCTTGCGCCTCTGCGGATCCGCCACTGCTCAGGAGAGCAACAGGAAATCCTGGGGGCTAGCCAAACAATTCCCTGGTTGGATTGTTTCCCCAGTTCCTAAGTAGTGAGATAAATATTATGTATATTTATAGATATATATACTTATATAGATACATATATATGAGAGTATAACTCAGTTAAAGTATATGTAGTGGTTTGGTGGGAGCAGTATAAATTTTGGGAATAAAATTTGTGGATGATGGGTTTGGTTTCAAAGGGTTTTGGAGATTGATGTTTTTGGATCATTAAATATAGAGTTTTGAAGTTGCATGTTTTGGAGCATTATTTTTACGCGGTGGGGTTATTATGTTATTTTGAATGCAAACTTTGTTTTTGTCCACTCACATGTTTTCTGTTTTGCGCCCCCCAGATAGTAGTCGCTCAAGGGAGAATTGCAAGCTGTGTTCGAGACCCCGAATTGTGATCATCAGTAGATTAGACTTTGAGTAATTTCTTTCTACTCAACTGGTTGTTCTTGTAAACTAAATTCAGTAGATACTGTAACACCCCGACTCCAAATTTAACCCTTATTTAAGTTATTTAAATTATTTAAGGGAAATTACAAATTTACCCTTAAGATAAGGGCATTTTGGTCATTTTCTTAACCGGAGAGAGTTTGGGACAGTGACTAGTATTTTTGGATAGGTCGTACCGAGAGGAGTTTGTAGACACGTAGTGGGCTCGAATCGGAGTTGTAACGAGAGAGATATGGTCAAAAGAAATCCAGTGGCACAATCGTAATTATTTTAAAATGGGATTTTTATATAAAAAAAATTAGATTTCTCTCTCTCTCTCTCTCTCTCTCTCTCTCTCTCTCTCTCTCTCTCTCTCTCTCTCTCGCTCTCTCTCTCTCTCTCTCTCCCTCCCTCCCACGAGCTCTCTCTCTTTCTCTCTCTCTCTCTCTCTCTCTCTCTCTCTCTCTCTCTCTCTCTCTCCTCGTATCTCAGGCCACCGGTCACGGCTGCGGACGGGACCGGTGCCAAAAGGACCGGCTCGGCCTTGGTGTCACGACCCAGCCCTTCCCAGACATCGGCCGCCGTTCCAGCCGCCGAAAAAAGGCGATTTTCGCCCGGTTTTCGCCTGCTCCGATCTCCCTCCTCCGGCCGCCATTTATGGCGATCAAGGTATGGAAATTCATCCATTCTTCATACTCTAGTTGATGGTTGGGTAGGATTGGATCGATTCTTAGCGTAGCCAATTCGATTTACGAATTGAAATTTGGTCGATTTTGGGATCGCGATTCCGGCCACTTCCGGTCAGTTTTTGGGGTAGGTCCAGGAACAAAAGTGGCTCCAAATAGGGTGTTATACCTAGGGTAGGAGTTTGGAGCCGTGGTTTTGAGATTTTCCAGCGATGCGTAATCGCTTTGGACACCCAACGCTGCCGGCGCGTGTGGCGGCGCGTGGGCGAGGGTAGTGGAGTAGCACTGTGTCTTGATGAGATCCTTAGGTTGTCACGAGTGTGTAGGATTTTGCGGATCTCAATTCGAACGTCGTTTGACTATCGAACGAACGATCGCATATTGCGCGTTATCCGGGTTCGATAGGTTGGGACAGTTGGATGGTCTCAAATTTAATATATGTTAATATAGGTATTTCTAGGATCGTGTAGGAATTCACGGATTGTGAATTGGATCCCCGGATATTCCAATTAAATAATTTAAAGTTTAGGTTTTATATTAACCATCAAGTCGTGCGATCGTGAGCGATCTGACCGTCCGATCTGGACCAAACTTGCAGGACGATTGTCCTATACCTTGTAGAACCCATAGGAACTTTCGGATCGGAATTTGGAGGTCGTGGGCCCCGTAGGCCCGTTTGACCAAGGTTAGGGTAGTTTGACCTTTAGTTGACCGTGAGTCTCCCGGAGCAATCTCACATTCCCAGAGGGATTATCGGGTGGTAGATATTGTTGAGGTTTACACAATATTAGAATTAATATATATATTTATATATGTTTGTATAAGGTTACAAAGGAATCGAGAATGTCAGTTTGAAGTGCTATACGCACTACCTTAGGTACTTCCCCGGATTTTGGTTACACCACAAGTATCACCCTGTGAAAGTTAGGTCTCACATGGCGTAGGTTATTCGGCGTGCGGACAGGCCCCATACGTGGTATTGGTAGTATCGGCGTATGGGGAGATTACGTGATGATATATTGAGGTCGCACGTGGCGTAGGTTATCCGGCGTGTCGACAGACCCCATACGTGGCGTTGGTTGTATCCGCGTTTGGGGAGATTATGTGATATTATGTTGAGGTCGCGCGTGGCGTAGGTTATCGGCGTGTCGACAGACCCCATACGTGGTGTTGGTTGTACCGGCGTATGGGGAGATATGTGATATGATGTGCAGGTCTCGCGTGGCATAGGTTATCCGGCATTGAGACAGACCCCATACGTGGCGTTGGTTGTACCGGCGTATGGGGAGATATTGTGATAGTATGGCATGGTCGCACGTGGCGTAGGTTATCTGGCGTGTTGACAGGCCCCATACGTGGCGTTGGTAGTACCGGCGTATGGGGAGATTATGTGAAATTAGAGAAATGAAATAAGGTATTGCCTATGTGTGGAATTAGGTTTTATGGAAGAACTACGTGTGGCTTGATCCCTCAAGGAGGGTACGTAGGCAGCCTAAGGTTATTAGGTGTAGCCACGGACATAGATGTGATTGTGTTAGGAGGTTAAAACCTTGTATGTTGAAATTGAAAAGTTAGATGATGTATGTTGAAATTTAATAGTCATAATTTATATTTGAATGTATCGCTTGCCTTGCTTAAGGCATGAATTAATTTGCTAGCATGCTTGGTAGTTGAGAATTATTAGAAGGCCGAAGGCCATTTATGTGAATTGCATGAAATTATATTGTGCATGCTGCCAGTTGTTGATATTAAATGCGTTTTTATGCAGGTTGAAATTTTGGGAAATGTCCAATTTATAGGGGAGACTATGCCGAAATTTCGGCAGAAAGTCTCGGTCTTTAGTAAGTGGGCTCGACATCAGGGAGATGTCGGGAATTCCATAGGATTCGCCTCGAGTTTTGGGAAATTCGGGGCGGGTTCTTTCAGATACTCTGTTATTGCCCATGTAAGGTTTTATTTGTGAGGCCGGAGGCCATTTGGTGTTCACTGTTACATGTTGAATGCATGCTGCTAGTTGGGATTATTTTGTGATTGTTATGTAGGTTGAAAATTTTTGGATTGTTCAATTTACAGGGGAGATTGCCAAAATTTTGGTAAAAAGTCTCGATTTTTAGTAAGTGGGCCCAGCATCGGGGTGATGTTGGTAAATAGACGGGATTCGTCCTGGTTTTCGAGGAATTTCGGGGAGGGTCCTATCAGCTTAACTTCAGAGTTCCCATGACTCCGAAGCTACTGAGCTTCCAAAAGGCCTCGTGTTAGATGGAGGCGGCATGTACATATAATAAACATCACCCTCTCTCCATTGGTCGATGTGGGATGTTACAATCCACCCCCGTAGGGGCCCGACGTTCTCGTCGGCACCCTCGCACCACATGGCAGAGTGGCTCTGATACCAAATTGTCGAATTCTGGGATTGGCTCTGCCGTAGCACAATATTGTCCGCTTTGGGCCTCCCTCTCTGCCCTCACGGTTTTTGTTTTTGGGAACTCTCGGGCAACTTCCTAGTGGGTCACCTATCCTGGGATTGCTCTAGCCCCTACTCGCCTCCGAAGCCAGTGAGCTTCCAAAAGGCATCGTGCTAGATAGAGGCGGGCATGTACATATAAGGCACATCACCCTCTCTCCGTTGGTCGATGTGGGATGTTACATCTTTTGTGCTGGAAACATTGGCACAAATCACAAAATGCTTTCCCATTAAATCATGAACCAACACGTGTTAGAGTTTGTTTGCAGAGGTGTGTCTGTGGTAGACTCGGCAATATTGGATACGACCTGTTAACACGACACGAATTTGTATAAAAATAACAGTATTTGGGTCAAGCTTAATGGGTTGGGTTGAAAATGGTTGGACACGTTAGTCACTCGTTAAGCTAACGGGTCGTGTCAGTATCATTCGCGAATCACCCATTAACCCGTTCAGAGCAAAGATTTTTTTTGTAATTTTTCATTCTAAAATAACCTAACTTGAATTGAAGCTTCTGTTATTCTTCCTTAGTTCCGCCACTCACTCTTTGTCTTTCTCTCAAGAGAAACAATACATAATTGATATTTTATTCATATTGTATCCCTCCATAATTTTATTCTTTCTCATATTTGTCTATTGTGTTTATGTAATAGCCTCCAAGTACATTGCAAATTACATGATAGTGATAGAACACTTCGATTATCAGAAAGGTGCAACTTTTCTACTTTGAGGACAAAAATAATGATACCAAATCAAAGGGTATTGACCCGGAAAGTAAATCAAGAGATAAGGGTTGAAGCGCTAGTGGACCACAATGGGGGTGGGGAAACATTGGTCTCTACTGTCTCAGAGACTAATCTGTGGGCACGGAAGGCATGCTTTAATACGGTATGGTACTGCAATTGTTCCAAAGTATGGTGAAGCATTGTTTTATAGGAGATGAACCATTTAAATGTTTCATGTTGTACTGATGTTTTTTTTCTTCTTCTAATTCTTAGACTTCTTTTAAATTTGATTTTATTTATTTATATATTTCAATTTTGGCCTTTGTTGCGACTTAGAAAATGGTTTATTTATTTATTATATGCAATTGTATTTTTATCGATGTCCTAAGTTAAATTGAAATGGGAAAATAAAATGTCTCATTAGACAGGAAAATAAAAATGCTCAGGTTTAGGGGGATTGAATAATAAAAATGCTGAGGTTATCAACCCAAAAAAAGAGAGTTGATTTTTTCACTCCTCTTTTATCCACTTACACTTCCTTTGTTGGAAATTATATATTTTCACCCCTCTTTTGTCCGCTTACACTCCATTTTTTGTTATAATAAAAATATTTAAAAAAACAAAAGGGAGTATAAGTGAATAAAAGAGGAGTGAGGAAATCATCATAAAAAAGAAAAGAAAAGCTAGTGTGTATATATATAAATCCAACTATATACATGTGGAAAATGGTTAGTAAGTTTAATACGACATTAATCAATTGTTTGGGTGCACAATTTAATTTTAAAATTCATAAGTCAAAGAACGTTTTTTTTGGTGTTTTTTTTGGTCGAATATTGTGGTGTTCTAACTGAAGGGGAAAAACATATCACACGGGATATGAACTTCATAAATACTCAAGCATTTTGATTTAAAAAGAACTTCTTCTACTTTCTTGTTTTAATCAAAGTTTTCTTTGCGAAGGAGCGGCTTTCACTGCAATTGCTAGTGTTGCTTTATCTTTTTTTTTTTAAAAAAACCTCAACGGTACGAGGGAAATTTTATTAATCATTCAAAATAAAAACGGGGGCTTTAAACCTTACCTCTATTACAAGCATAAAAAAGAAGACAATCTTGAATAATATCTTGTGGTTCCTCAAACCACTCTACTTTAAAATCACAAGACAGTGCACTCCACGAAACAAGGTGCAAACAAAAAAACTAAACCCATTCTGGTTTGTAACCAGGGTTTTTATATCATCAATAATACTACCAAAATAAAAAAGGTTTTCATTTGTCCATGCAACAGCTGGGATGACTTGCATACAATCCCCTTTGAAATTCACTCTTGGCAAACCAAGCGACGCACACATAGTGTTGCCTTATCTTTGATGTAATCAAACCATCGAAAATAAGCATACCTCCATGACTTCTTCACAATTAATGTGCCAAAAACACCCCAAAAGCCAACGATAAAACCAAGTGCCGTACTTACATAGAACCAGAACTTCTCATTTCCATCTTCATTGTCATTGTCCTTTGGATCCTTGGGAGTAGAATTTCCATCTTCGGAGCACTTGGTTGAAAGAGGAAATCCACAAAGGAATGGGTTGCCCTCATAAATGGATGAATCAGGGAGTGCTTGGAGTTGGTTTCCCAAAGGAATTTCACCACTCAAGTTGTTATAGGAAAAGTTCAAGTTAGACAAGAAGGTCAAGGATGAAAGACTTTGAGGAATCTGTCCTGAAAGGTGGTTGAGTGAGAGATCAAGAGTATCAAGCTGCGACAAGTTTCCGATCTTTGATGGGATGTTTCCACTGAACTGATTCATCGACAAGTTCAAGTTTCGCAATAGAACGAGGCTGCATATTTCTTGAGGGATTTCACCTTCAAACCTATTTGATGAAAGATCAATGTTTTTCACATACGATAGAGAAGTGTTCAATTGGAGTTCTCTTCCTCTCATCACTGTCGTTTGTTGGTCATACTCTAGATATATATTATAAAAACTGTTATTAAAGATTCTGAGACCAGTTAGATTGTTCAAACACTTGGGGATTGTCCCGGAAAATCTGTTGTGAGCAAGGTCTAGGATGTGAAGGTAGCCAAGATTGCACAACTGTTGTGGGATATGTCCACTTAAAAAATTGGATCTCAGCCTTAGGGTTGACACCAAGAAAGCAGTTGATCCTATCCATGGAGGTATTTCACCAGTGAATCTATTATTCCCAAGATCAATGTTCCTCAAAGCAGTGCAGGTTTGCAAGGAAAAAGGAATTTCACCCTCAAAATTGTTGTTGTTCATCTTCAACATGAAAAGAGAACCCGAGTCACCCATTGAACTGGGAAGATTGCCTGAGAGATTGTTGTATGCAACATCTACAATCGTTACCTGAGGCAACAGGCTCCATGCTTGCGGAAATTCTCCTGATAGCTTGTTGTTTCTCAGAGAAAGGATATACAAGTGTTTCATGTTGCAAATGGAAGGTGGAATAATGCCATGCAAATGATTTTCAGCAAGATAAAATGTTTCCAATTTTGGAAACTTTTGGTCAAAATTCAATGGAATGGTGCCAGAAAGTGAATTAGTTTCAAGCTTAAACCGAACCACATTGTCACCAGACCAAAGTGGAATTGGTCCATCAAATTGGTTATGACTCAAATCCAAAAGCAGTGCATTTGGGAATTTCAATTGCAAGGGAAGCTTTCCACGGATTTGGTTGGAATACAAATCCAAATACTCAACTTGGGAAGATAATTTCATGAACCAATCCTCGGGTATAGAATCTGAGATTCCAGTGGTAGAAAGTTTGACAAAGACAAGTTCAGTTTGAGATTGAAGCCATGCTCCAAAGGCAGGACCTACTTTACAGTTCCCAATGTTAATTTTGTGCAGTTTGAAAGGAGGAACCCACTCATAAGGCACATTGAAAATGAGAGGAATTGGTAGAGTTGGTCTTGGGAGGACTTTGCCTAATGAAAAGTATTTCAATCTTGTGAGATTTGTGAAATGGGCTTCTGTTAAAAACCCTTCCCATGAGTTAAGAGATAGATCTAGGTGAACAAGCTCGGAGAGTTGCCCCAAACTTTTAGGAATGGACCCACTCATATCGTTATTGTAGAGGTTAAGATACTTCAAGTTGTGTAGCATCCCTACTGAGGCAGGCAGTTGGCTTTTCAGCTTATTAGAAGACAAATCTAATGACTCTAATTCACTATTGGGACAACTTGATAAACCACCCAAAAGCTCTTGAATCCCCCCTTCAAATTGGTTATTTGCAAGATTCAATGTCTTTAGATTGCAAAAGTTCCCAAAAATTTTGGGAATTTGACCTGAAAGATCATTAAAAGACAAATCAAGAGCTTCTAGTGATTTGAGGCTTTGAAATTCACTGGGAACTGGACCACCCAAAAAATTACCGCTTAGATCAAGTTTTCTGAGGCTAGTCAGATAAAAAAACCATTCAGGAAGTGGAAACTTCAAATCATTATATGACATGTCAAGGAACAAAAGTGATGTGAAGTTAACATTTCCTAGTGAGAATGGAAGGCTTTTAATATGACATTCGGGTAGGTGCAATTCTAGTAGGGAAGGAAACTTGTTAAAAGCAATTACCAAACTTACGCCAGTGTTGCTGAGGTCCACTCCTTCAAGACTGAGGTATTTAAGGGAAGAGAGATTGGAAAGCCATTTCAAGTTGTTGGAAGGTAATTCAAGTAAAGAGTAGTAAGACTCTTCACTTAGGTCAAGATAGTTCAAGTTTGATAGGTTACCAAGATGAGCTGGAATCTCTCCTCCAAATGAAGCACGTGAGATATTGAGATACCTCAAACTTTTGAGCTGACCAAAGAATGTGGGAATGGGAATCCCTTGAAAATCATTCCTGCTTAGATCTAGATAGCTCAAATGTTTCAAGCTAAGCAAAGAAGGATTTATCTTACCACCCAAAGAAGAGTTCTCCATCTCATCCCACTCTCCATCGAAAACAGAAAGTGTGTATGTGTACGTATTTTGGAGATCAATCTTTTCAACATGACCTGTGATTTTTTTGCATGAAATGCCTTTCCATTGACAGCAAGCTTGACCAACCCAAGAAGAAAGCCTCCCAGAAAGATCAGTGAGATCTTGTTTGAAGGCGAGGAGAGCACGTCTTTCCTCGTCGATGCATGGTTTCGAGCTTGGAAGTGCATCACCAAAATGGAGTTTACTAGTGTGTGGATATGAGGAGGCCAAAAAGAAGATGAGGAAATAATGAGCAATGCTGAGGTGATAATGAGCCATTTTGGTGCAAAGTTTTCTTTGCTTTTGTGGAGTTGGCTTCTGAGCAGAATAATTGAATTTATAGGAGGTAAAGGAGAGTGCAAAGAACTATTGAAATCATGGCGTCCATATAAGATTTCATATCTTCAACCATGCGTATTAGATTGACTAATACGCGTAAATAAGACTAAAAACAGTATTAACTTTTATACCATTGACCAGGACTGAAGTCAATCATAGCTAATTGTAAGTGGCGGACACTCTCTTCAACAATTTAATTAATGCAGAATTTGACGTTTCTTTTTCTTTTAAATCAAACAATAATAATTAATTAATGTCATTGGGAATAATCAATACCATATCTTTTTTTTGAAAATAATTTTGTTCAATGATACCAATGGTAATATGTAAATAATGTGCTCTCAACCAAGTCAAGAATTAACTAAAAGAAGAGTTTAAATAAAATATTATTACCAAAAGATAATGTATTTCTCTATTTTTGTTTTTGATTTTGTTTAAAGTGCAATCTGAATTTAAAAAAAAAGAAAAAAAAGAGAGGAGAAATACAAAAGAAGAAAAATCTCTCAATTTTCAAACCAAAGACTTGCAAATATAAAGGATTCCTTAGGAAATCCAAAAATAATAAGGACATTTTTGTCCATTTTGGCTTCTTTTAAAAATATCTCTCCTTTGACCTTCTCCAAAATGTCCATTGTTTTTTTTTTTTTGGGGTTTAATGTGCAATCTGAATTTTTTTTTTTTTTTTTATAAAAAAGGAGAAATACAAAAGAAGAGTTTAAATCAAATAATATAACCAAAAGTCCCCCACGTGAAGGAATATGTATTTGTTTATCTTCGTACGTATAAAAAAACACAATATTTGTTCATTATGAATATAAAAAAACACAAAAGAGGAATTAATTAAATAAAATATTAAATTGGTATCAAAAGTCCCACGTAATAAAATTGTTGAACCTACCCAATGTAGGAGACTTTATTTCTTATTAGCTTTCGGATTTCAATATGGTTTTGCGGTTGCGCTGCGGATTTGTGTTGTAGGTTTGAGTAAGTTTGCTTTTGGTTGCTGAATCTGGGATTTTAATCACTTTGTGGGTTGTGCATGATTTTCTTCAAATCAATTTAACTTGTTGTGTTTGGTCTCACTAGAGAAAATTTATCCATCTTTTACATCATAGTGGCTTTGTACTTGTTTATGTTTGCTCTTTATAATATATATATATATATATATATATATATATAAAACTTATTAACTTACTAATCGATTTGCGCTTCTGTTCAAATTATATTTTAAAATTTTCTGAAGGACTCTGCCACTGCGTTTCACCCAGAACAGAGTTGTGTATATGAGTTATCTTCCTTTGGGCTGTGATGCTTTTATCATCTTCTGTCTCTCATCGAAAGTGTGTACTGATAATAATAGTCTTCTTGCACCATTACACTACATCTCTTAAACTGAAAGACTATTTAGGTGAGCTGCTGCCCAAGAAGTGAAGTTTCCCGAACAACTCAACTTAAAAAATCTTAAATGCATAAAAGGATAAAAACTTCTGGTAGAAAAATTTACAGGATTTACAGGATGGTAGGAGGGTGTCAAATCAATCTTGAAATCATTGCTCCAGATTCCAAGTCGCCATCCCATTTTACAAGTTTTCCAAGTTCTCTATGCACAAAGGTAGTGGAGTTTTGCAGGTGTAGCATTATAATATACTTTTACAAACTGCTCTTTGAAATACAGAGACTAGAAACATGTCATTTTTTATATGAAAATATCGAATATATTAGTTATACATTACCAACGTTGGGAAAAAGCCAAATACATCAAATGCTGCATCATGATTAATCATCTGAACTGCAACAGTAATTTTTCTTTTTCTTTTTCCAATCAATATTTTCTTTGCAAAAGAGCCAACTTCAGTTGAATTGCCAATGCAACCTTACTTTTGATGTCATCAAAGAATCGAAATAGGCATACCTCCATGTCTCCTTTACAAGTAATGTGCCACAAACACCCCAAAAGCATACGATAAAACCCAACACCATGCGGACATAGAATCATAGCTTATCATTTCCATCTGCATTAGTACCTTTTGCATTGTAGCAGTTAAAGTTTCATCTCCACGGCACTTCGTTGAAAGAGGCTCTCCACACAGTAACCGGTTGCCGTCATAAATGGACAAAAGGAATTCTACCAGACAAGTTCAAGTGGGACAACGAGGTTAAAGAAAAAACAGTTCGAGGAATTTTTCGAAAGAGGCGATTGGGTGAGAGATCCAGAGTGTCCAGCCATCAAAGGTTCTTTGAAGGAATATGTTTCCACTTATTTGACAAGTTCAGGATACTCAATGCAATGAGGCTTGTTATTTCTTCTGGGATTTCACTTTCCAAATTACTTGATGAAAGATCAATGTTTTTCACCCAAAATAGGGTCTTGTTATATACAAGTTCGCTTCCTTTTGACATCAATGTGGTTTGCTCGAAATAGCTTTCATAGTAACTCACATTCAAAATACCATAAACCAAAGAAGTCATATTTTTCAAATACTTGGGAATGGTCCCTGAAAAGTTGTTGTGACTAAGGTCTAGGATGTCATGCAAGGGAAGATTGCACAACTGATGGGGACATGCCAACTTAGAAAGTGTTGGAATTTTAAAAGGTTTTAAAAATTTAATCGTTTTATTTATTTAATTATTTTGGTTGTTTTATTTTATTTATTGTGCGGGTTATAAATATTTAATATTTAGGTTTTATTTTTGGTTGGTGAATGCATTAATTTTTTGGTTGGTGAACTTTTATGGTTAGTGAATGTTACATGTTTTTGGATGCCTATAAAAGGCCACTCCCCTTTCACACTTGATATACACACAATACACCATCAGAATATCACAAACCACAATCACCACCGCAAACTAATTCTCTCCTTTTCTACTTATATATATATTATCTAATTTATATTATTATTTTGGGCAATGGTTATGTGACTTGGATACCTATATCTGTCTATGAACGTGCTCATAACGGATCTTGAGTTTGTGTACAAGGGGTCGTATTTTGGAGTCTTGTAGACCGTCAGTACCTGCACGTAGGGAGGCTACAAAGGCTTTAGGACAACGTCTTTGACGTGCTTCACCGTACCAAACTCACCTTCTTACTTATTATTTATTTTGCTTTTACTTACCTATTATCTTGTTTTCTTCAATTTCATTATACCTTCAAAGCTTTCCAATTTGTTTATATGTTATTTATAATATAAATATTTTGTATTTGGTTTTACGGAAAGAGGAAAACTATATTATTTTTTATAACAAAAAGTTGGATCGTAGTCGTAGGGAAAATTATTGATGTTGGCTCACCAAATGGATGCAAAAGGAACGAAGGAAAGGGTCAATCAAAGGGCTACAGACCAAGTGACTGGGCTCTAGCACTCGAGTGGTCGACTCCTAGTTGGATCACAATCATAGGAAAAACTATTGATGTTGGCTCACCTAATGGATGCAGAAGGAACGAAGGAAAGGGTTAATCAAAGGGCTGCAGACCAAGTGACTAGGCTCTAGCACTCAAGCAGCAAAGATGCGGAATTCACACAGACCCAGGCGCTCGGGCAGACTTGAGGAGCTCTCGAGCGGTAGACGCGTGACCTGGCTAATCCTTAGCATTTTAGGATGGTTTTTTTCCTCAGGTTTTGGGGAGGTTTATGTTTCCTATTCCTTGTATGATTGTACGAAAGTCCTCTAAACTATAAACATGTAATTTAGCGTTAGGGTTTTCATAAGAGAGAAAACAAGGGCATCAATTTGGGTTTGAGCAAAGGTGAGAGAAAGAGAGCTAGGGTTTGCGAGAGATAAGGGTGTTCTTTATGGTAACCAAAGTTGTTCTTATTAGCCATAACTCTATGATTGATCAAAATGATCATCACACCCAGCAAAAACTAGAAAATGGTCAACACACCCATGCTATGACATATGCTGTGCTCCAACGGCCACAAAGGCATATTCAACACAAGGACAAGCATATTCCTTGTTCTTATCCGCTGAGTCATCCTCAGGGATCCTTGTCATAGGGTTTTCTGTGTAGTCTCTTGTGTATATATATACACCTTTTACCTCAATTGTAAATGACAATGGCGGAACCAAGAATTTTTTTAGAGGTGGGCTAAATTTTTTTCTTTTTTGTCATGGTAGATTTGCCTTGCCATCACTCATCTTGGCTTGATCGTAAAACCTCAATACCTACAATCCAAACCAAGATGAAATCAAATCCAAAAGAACGTATTTCCCATGATTTTTTTGTCAACACTTGCGAATTCATGATAGCTCAAAGACTCGCGTACTAATGGTTTTCGAACAAAGTTTATCTGAGTAGATAGATAATCAAACCTATGATGTAAATTACATTATGTAATGGCTATCCATGCCTAAAGACCTTCCCTGCAGATAGTATTTATGAATCTTTCTCTACATCTACAGCCAAAGACCTTCTTAGCTAATAGTGTACATAGAAAGGGAAAAAAGAGAAGAAAAAAAATTAACATATGGAGAAACAGAAAGAGAAGTAAACAATTGGAGAGAAGTGAGAGGAGATTAAGAAAAATTAAGAGAGAAAAGGAGAAAATTTTAAATAATAAAAAAAAAAAGCGAAAGAAAATAGAAAGGTGTTCAGAGTTTTTTTTAATATATAAGCTTTATAGATGTTAGAGTTTTTTTTTAAAAGTATAATTTGGTTTCTTTTGTAACACCCCGACTCCAAATTTAATTAACTATTTAAATTATTTAATTGAAATTACAAATTTATCCTTGGGGTAAGGGTAATTTGGTCATTTTCTTATCTCGAAGGATTTTGGGTTAACGAGTGGTATGGTTAAGTAGGTCGTGCTAAGACGAATCCGTAGACATGCGATAGGCTTGAATCGGAGTTATAACGAAGAAACGGCGACCAAAATTAGTCAAGCAGCAAACTTGTAAATATTTCAAAAAGAGTTTGGGTGAAAAATTAATTTTTCTTCTCTCTCTCCTGCGTCGCGCGACAGTTTTCCCCTCCCCTTCATTTTTTCTCGCAACCACCACCCTCCAAGACCACCGTCACCTCCACCGTCAACAGCCGGCCTCGAGACCGGTCCCGTTCGAACCACCACTCTTCCCTTGTTCTTTCCCGACCAGTCTCAGCCGTCACCATTCATTGTGCTCGCCAGAATCTGCCAAAAACCACCTGAGTTTCATTCAAATTTCACTGCGTCATTCCGGTATTTCCCGACCACCAATCCCAATCCCGAAGAGTAAGGTATGATTCCTCACCTATTTTCCGAGCTCTAACTGCCTGTTGGGTTGGATTGGATCGATTTTGCATCTAAGAAACCGATTTTGAAACCTAGGTTTTGGCTGGATTTTCAAAGTGAAAATTTGGCATATTGCCGTCCGAATTGGGCCTCCCCGTAGTTGAATAAATTGATCCTCGTCTCGAGTAATAGCTAGGGTAGGAAGGGTGGATTACGGTGTGGAGTTTTTCCATCGTCGAAAATTTCTCTACACACCCACGCGCCGCCAGTGCATGTGGCGGCGCGTGGGCAAGGATGGTGAAGCCAAATTTTGTCTTGATGTAATCCTTGTGTGGTCACGAGCACGTAGGCATGCTCGGATTTCAATTCGGATATTGTTTGACTATCGAACGGATTTCGCATATTATGTGTTATCCAGGTTTGATATGTTCGGACCTTTGGATCGCTTCCAAAGTTTTATATGTAGATCTAGGCACTCCTAGGATCATGTAGAAATTCGCGGATCATGAATTGGAGCTCCGGATGTTCCGGTTCAATAATTCAAAATTGTGGTTTACGATAACCGTCTTTTCCTGATCAAACTTTCAAGATGTATTTACTAACAGGTAGATGGACCTTAGAATACCCCGTTCAACGTACACGCACTAGGAACATGGGGAAATTAGTTTTGGATTTGTGAATTCCATTTCGAAGCAATTTTATATTAATTAAGGGTTCGTATCTCGAAATAGGTGCTCTGACCGCTCGTACGTAGCAGACGGGACCCTCTCAGGGTCAGGCAACGTGGGACTACTTGTGAGTGGATATTTATTTTAAATATGCATTATTTTGAATGATTGAAAGAATATTCATGAAGTTGATATATAAATATATTTTGGATTAAAGATCGAGAATTTCATATGTTGCTATATTAGGAATGTTAAATTGAGAATGTGATTTTTGTTTGGAAATTTGAGGTTGAATTTGGGGGAATTGAGATTTGAGTATTATGGGTTATTATGGAGAGATGAATAAATACACTATGTAAGTACCACCCCTTAGTTACTAGGCTTCCCACACGTGGCGTTGGAATTTCCGGCATGTGGGAAGAACATATTATTAGTCTTACACATGACGTTGGAATTTTTGGCATGTGAGACACTTCATATACGTGGCGTTGAAATTTCTGGCCTATGGGAAGATTAGGTATATTGCTAGGAATCATCACACGTGGCGTTGGAATTTCCGACGTGTGATGATGTAGTCTGCGCGCGTAGGACTTTGTATTGGAGCTACACGTGGCGTTGGAATTTCCGGCGTGTGAGCTATGGAGTTTCGTCCTCCAGTTTGGACCGCTCATCCCTAGACTCAGGATAGCAACAGGAAATCCTGGGGGCTAGCCATACAATTCCCCGGTTGGATTGTTTCCCCGGTACCTAAGTAGTGAGATAAATATTATGTATATTTATAGATATATATACTTATATAGATACGTATATATGAGAGTATAACTCAGTTAAAGTCTATGTAGTGGTTTGGTGGGAGCAGTATAAATTTTGGGAATAAAATTTGTGGACGATGGGTTTGGTTTCAAAGGGTTTTGGAGATTGATGTTTTTGGATCATTAAATATAGAGTTTTGACGCTGCATGCTTTGGAGCATTATTTTTACACAGTGGGGTTATTATGTTATTTTGAATGCAAACTTTGTTTTTGTCCACTCACATGTTTTCTGTTTTGCGCCCCCCAGACAGTAGTCACTCAAGGGAGAATTGCAAGCCGTGTTCGAGACCCCGAATCGTGATCATCAGTAGATTAGACTTTGAGTAATTTCTTTCTACTCAACTGGTTGTTCTTGTAAACTAAATTCAGTAGATGTCTGTTAATGCCCATGTAAGGTTTTATTTGTGAGGCCGGAGGCCATTTGGTGTTTACTGTTACATGTTGAATGCATGCTGCTAGTTGGGATTATTTTGTGATTGTTATGCAGGTTGAAAATTTTCGGATTGTTCAATTTACAGGGGTGACTGCCAAAATTTTGGTAGAAAGTCTCGATTTTTAGTAAGTGGGCCCAGCATCAGGGTGATGTCGGTAAATAGACGGGATTCGTCCTGGTTTCCGAGGAATTCTGGGGAGGGTCCTATCAGCTTAACTTCAGAGTTCCCATGACTCTGAAGCTAGTGAGCTCCCAAAAGGCCTCGTGTTAGATGGAGGCGGGTATGT
This sequence comes from Prunus persica, assembly GCF_000346465.2. Classification (NCBI taxonomy): domain Eukaryota; kingdom Viridiplantae; phylum Streptophyta; class Magnoliopsida; order Rosales; family Rosaceae; genus Prunus; species Prunus persica. The sequence continues at coordinate 6,654,407 of NC_034012.1, read as the reverse complement.
ACATATAAGGCACATCACCCTCTCTCCGTTGTTCGATGTGAGATGTTACAATCCACTCCCGTAGGGGACGGGATTGTCACATCCTGGGATTGGCTCCACCGTAGCACAATATTGTCCGCTTTGGGCCCCCCTCTCTGCCCTCACGGTTTTGTTTCTGGGAACTCTCGAGCAACTTCCTAGTGGGTCACCTATCCTAGGATTGCTCTAGCCCTTACTCGCTTAACTTCGAAGTTCCCATGACTCCGAAGCCAGTGAGCTCCCAAAAGGCATCGTGCTAGATGGAGGCGGGCATGTACATATAAGACACATCACCCTCTCTCCGTTGGTCGATATGGGATGTTACATCTTTTGTGCTGGAAACGTTGGCACAAATCACAAAATGCTTTCCCATTAAATCATGAACCAACACATTTTAGAGTTTGTTTGCAGAGGTGTGTCTGTGGTAGACCTGACAATATTGGATACGACCCGTTAACAAGACACGAATTCGTATGAAAATAACAGTATTTGGGTCGAGCTTAATGGGTTGGATTGAAAACGGTTGGACACATTAGTCACCCGTTAAGCTAACGGGTTGTAGCAGTATCATTCGCAAATCACCCGTTAACCCGTTAAGAGCAAGGATATTTTTGTAATTTTTCATTCTAAAATAACCTAACTTGAATTGAAGCTTATGTTATTCTTCATTAGTGCCGCCACTCACTCGTTTACTTTCTCTCAAGAGAAACAATACATAGTTGATATTTTATTCATATTGTATCCCTCCATAATTTTATTCTTTCTCATATTTGTCTATTGTGTTTATTTAATAGCCTCCACGTACATTGCAAATTACATGATAGTGATAGAACACTTCGACTCTCAGAAAGGTGCAACTTTTCTACTTTGAGGACAAAAATAATGATATCAAATCAAAGGGTATTGACCCGGAAAGTAAATCAAGAGATAAGGGTTGAAGCACTAGTGGACCACAATGGAGGTGGGGAAACATTGGTCTCAACTGTCTCAGAGACTAATCTGTGGATGCATTATGGTTTTGTCTTGGGGGTCATAGGGCACGGAAGGCATGCTTTAATACAGTATGGTACTGCAATTGTTCCAAAGTATGGTGAAGCATTGTTTTATAGGAGATGAACCATTTAAATGTTTCATGTTGTTATTACATGTACTGATGTTTTTTTTATCTTCTAATTCTTAGACTTCTTTTAAATTTGATTTTATTTATTTATATATTTCAATTTTGGCCTTTGTTGCGACTTAGAAAATGGTTTATTTATTTATTATATGCAATTGTATTTTTATCGACATCCTAAGTTAAATTGAAATGGGAAAATAAAATGTCTCATTAGACAGGAAAATAAAAATGCTCAGGTTTAGGGGGATTGAATAATAAAAATGCTGAGGTTATCAACCCAAAAAAAGGGAGTTGATTTTCTCACTCCTTTTTTATTCACTTACACTTCCTTTGTTGGAAATTATATATTTTCACCCCTCTTTTATTATCCGCTTCATTTTTTGTTATAATAAAAAATATTTTAAAAACAAAAGGGAGTATAAGTGAATAAAAGAGGAGTGAGGAAATCATCACAAAAAAAAAAAAAAAAAAAGCTAGTGTGTATATATATAAATCCAACTATATACATGTGGAAAATGGTTAGTAAGTTTAATACGACATTAATCATTTGTTTGGGTGCACAATTTAATTTTAAAATTCATAAGTCAAAGAACGTATTTTTTGGTGTTCTTTTTTTGGTCGAATATTGTGGTGTTCTAACTGAAGCGGAAAAACATATCACACGGGATATGAACTTCATAAATACTCAAGCATTTTGATTTAAAAAGAACTTCTTCTACTTTCTTGTTTTAATCAAAGTTTCCTTTGCGAAGGAGCGGCTTTCACTGCAATTGCTACTTTATCTTTTTTTGAGAGAACCTCGACGGTACAAGAGAAACTTTATTCATCATTAAAATAAAAATGGGAGCTTTAAACCTTATCCCTATTACAAGCATAAAAAAAAAAGACAATCTTGAATAATATCTTGTGATTCCTCAAACCACTCTACTTTAAAATCACAAGACAGTGCACTCCACGCAACAAGGTGCGCTATCTCATTGGCTTGACACCTAGCAAACTAAACCCATTCTGGTTTGTAACCAGGGTTTTTATATCATCAATAATACTACCAAAATAAAAAAGGTCTTCATTTGTCCATGCAACAGCTGGGATGACTTGCATACAATCCCCTTTGAAATTCACTCCTGGCAAACCAAGCGACGCACACACAGTGTTGCCTTATCTTTGATGTCATCAAACCATCGAAAATAAGCATACCTCCATGACTTCTTCACAATTAATGTGCCAAAAACACCCCAAAAGCCAACGATAAAACCGAGTGCCATACTTACATAGAACCAGAACTTCTCATTTCCATCTTCATTGTCATTGTCTTTTGGATCCTTGGGAGTAGAATTGCCATCTTCGGAGCACTTGGTTGAAAGAGGAAATCCACAAAGGAATGGGTTGCCCTCATAAATGGATGAATCAGGGAGGGCTTGGAGTTGGTTTCCCAAAGGAATTTCACCACTCAAGTTGTTATAGGACAAGTTCAAGTTAGACAAGAAGGTCAAGGATGAAAGACTTTGAGGAATCTGTCCTGAAAGGTGGTTGAGTGAGAGATCAAGAGTATCGAGCTGCGACAAGTTTCCGATCTTTGATGGGATGTTTCCACTGAACTGATTCATCGACAAGTTCAAGCTGTTCAATAGAACGAGGCTGCATATTTCTTGAGGGATTTCACCTTCAAACCTATTTGATGAAAGATCAATGTTTTTTACATACGCTAGAGAAGTGTTCAATTGGAGTTCTCTTCCTCTCATCACTGTTGTTTGTTGGTCATACACTAGATATAAATTATAAAAACTGTTATTAAAGATACTGAGACCAGTGAGATTGTTCAAACACTTGGGGATCGTTCCGGAAAAGCTGTTGTGAGCAAGGTCTAGGATGTGAAGGTAGCCAAGATTGCACAACTGTTGTGGAATATGTCCACTTAAAAAATTGGATCTCAGCCTTAGGGTTGACACCAAGAAAGCAGTTGATCCTATCCATGGAGGTATTTCACCAGTGAATCTATTATTCCCAAGATCAATATTCCTCAAAGAAGTGCAGGTTTTCAAGGAAAAAGGAATTTCACCCTCGAAATTGTTGTTGTTCATCTTCAACATGAAAAGAGAACATGAGTCACCCATTGAACTGGGAAGATTGCCTGAGAGACTGTTGTATGCAACATCTACAACCATTATATCAGGCAACAGGCTCCATGCTTTTGGAAATTCTCCTGATAGATTGTTGTTTCTCAGAGAAAGGGTAATCAAGTGTTTCATGTTGCAAATGGAAGGTAGAATGGTGCCATGCAAATGATTTTCAGCAAGATAAAGGAATTCCAATTTTGGAAACTTTTGGTCAAAATTCAATGGAATGGTGCCAGAAAATGAATTAGTTTCAAGCTTAAACCGAACCACATTGTCACCAGACCAAAGTGGAATTGGTCCATCAAATTGGTTATGACTCAAATCCAAAAGCAGTGCATTTGGGAGTTTCAATTGCAAGGGAAGCTTTCCACGGATTTGGTTGGAAGACAAATCCAAATACTCAACTTGGGAAGATAATTTCATGAACCAATCCTCAGGTACAGAATCTGAGATTCCAGTGGTAGAAAGTTTGACAAAGACAAGTTCAGTTTGAGATTGAAGCCATGCTCCAAAGGCAGGACCTACTTTACAGTTCCCAATGTTAATTTTGTGCAGCTTGAAAGGAGGAACCCACTCATAAGACACATTGAAAATGAGAGGAATTGGTAGAGTTGGTCTTGGGAAGACTTTGCCTAATGAAAAGTATTTCAATCTTGTGAGATTTGTGAAATGGGCTTCTGTTAAAAACCCTTCCCATGAGTTAAAAGATAGATCTAGGTGAACAAGCTCGGAGAGTTGCCCCAAACTTTTAGGAATGGACCCACTCATATCGTTATTGTAGAGGTTAAGATACTTCAAGTTGTGTAGCATCCCTATTGAGGCAGGCAATTGGCTTTTCAGCTTATTAGAAGACAAATCTAATGACTCTAATTCACTATTGGGACAACTTGATAAACCACCCAAAAGCTCTTGAATCCCCCCTTCAAATTGGTTATTTGCAAGATTCAATGTCTTCAGATTGCAAAAGTTCCCAAAAAATTTGGGAATTTGACCTGAAAGATCATTAAAAGACAAATCAAGAGCTTCTAGTGATTTGAGGCTTTGAAATTCACTGGGAACTGGACCACCCAAAAAATTACCGCTTAGATCAAGTTTTCTGAGGCTAGTCAGATAAAAAAACCATTCAGGAAGTGGAAACTTCAAATCATTATATGACATGTCAAGGAACAAAAGTGATGTGAAGTTAACATTTCCTAGTGAGAATGGAAGGCTTTTAATATGACATGCGGGTAGGTGCAACTCTAGTAGGGAAGGAAAATTGTTAAAAGCAATTACCAAACTTACCCCAGTGTTGCTGAGGTCCACTCCTTCAAGACTGAGGTATTTAAGGGAAGAGAGATTGGAAAGCCATTTCAAGTTGTTGGAAGGTAATTCAAGTAAAGAGTAGTAAGACTCTTCACTTAGGTCAAGATAGTTCAAGTTTGATAGGTTACCAAGATGAGCTGGAATCTCTCCTCCAAATGAAGCACGTGAGATATTGAGATACCTCAAACTTTCGAGCTGACCAAAGAATGTGGGAATGGGAATCCCTTGAAAATCATTCCTGCTTAGATCTAGGTAGCTCAAATGTTTCAAGCTAAGCAAAGAAGGATTTATCTTACCACCCAAAGAAGAGCTCTCCATCTCATCCCACTCTCTATCGAAAACAGAAAGTGTGTATGTGTACGTATTTTGGAGATCAATCTTTTCAACATGACCTGTGATTTTTTTGCATGAAATGCCTTTCCATTGACAGCACGCTTGACCAACCCAAGAAGAAAGCCTCCCAGAAGGATCAGTGAGATCGTTTTTGAAGGCGAGGAGAGCACGTCTCTCCTCGTCGATGCATGGTTTCGTGCTTGGAAGTGCATCACCAAAATGGAGTTTACTAGTGTGTGGATATGAGGAGGCCAAAAAGAAAATGAGGAAATAATGAGCAATGCTGAGGTGATAATGAGCCATTATGGTGCAAAGTTTTCTTTGTTTTTGTGGAGTTGGCTTGTGAGCAGAATAATTGAATTTATAGGAGGTAAAGGAGAGTGCAAAGAACTATTGAAATCATGGCTTCCAGATAAGATTTCATATCTTCAACCATGTGTACTAGATTGACTATACGCATAAATAAGACTAAAAACCCTTCAAATTAAAAATGTGTAAGGATAGTGGCCGACACTCTCTTCAAATTAAACTTTTCAACAATTTAATTAATGCAGAATTTGACGTTTCTTTTTCTTTTAAATTAAACAATAATAATTAATTATTCTTTTTTCTTTTTTCTTTTTTTTTTTTGTAATTAATTAAGATTTTTGGTTGCTGAATCAGGAATTTTAATCACTTTGTGCGTTGTGCAAGATTTTCTCCAAATCAATTCAACTTGCTGTGTTTTGTCACTAAAGAAGATTTATTCATCTTTGACATCATAGTGGCTTTGTACTTATTTATGTTCGCTCTTTATAATGTATATATATAATGATATTATTAAATGGGCCAAAATGAGTGGTTTGGGTTGTATTAACTTATTAATCGATTCACACTTCTATTCAAATTATTTTTTTAAATTTTCTGAAGGACTCCGCCACTGCGTTTGACCCAGAACATAGTTGTGTATATGAGTTATAATCTTCCTTTGGGCTGTGATGCTTCTATCATCTTCTGTCTCTCATCAAAAGTGTGTACTGATAATAACAGTCTTCTTGCACCATTATACTGCATCTCTTAAACTGAAAGACTATTTAGGTGGGCTGCTCCAAGAAGTGAAGTTTCCCGAACAACTCAAATTAAAAAAATCTTAAATGCATAAAATAAATAAAAACTTCAGGTAGAAAAATAAAAACCACATTCTCTCTTTTAGAGATGATACGCCTCCATAACATTGCTCCTGGAATATTGATGTTCGTCTTTACTAGTATGTACTGCATACAATAATTGATATATAAAAAAAAAAAAAGGAAAAACAAAACAAAACAAACAAATAAAAACAAGGAGGGAAGCGCATATATATATATATATATATATATATATATATATATAGTATTAAACATCACAAAATTTCCTTTGCAAATGAGCCACTTTCAATGCGATTGCTAGAGTTACCTTGTCTTTGACATCATCAATTAACCGAAAATAGGCATATCGCCATAATTTCTTTACCATTAATGAGCCGCGAACACCCCAAAAGCCTATGACAAAGCCAAATATACCATGCTAACATTTTCACCTCCATCGTTACTATATTTTGCATCTGTAGCAGTAAAAGTCCCAGTCTTCATCCATCTCCTCAACCCATTTTGCAAGTTCGCAAGTCCAATCAGGTACTTGGATCGTTAGTGTATTTTCTTAGTATATATTATCTTCCTGTACCATTGCCATTACTTTATCTTCAAGAATTTACAGGATGGTAGGAGGGTGTAAAATCAATCTGGAAATCATTGCTCCAGATTCCAAGTCCCCATCCCATTTTACAAGTTTTCCAAGTCCTCTATGCACAAAGGTAGTGGAGTTTTGCAGGTGTAGCATTACAATATACTTTTACAAACTGCTCTTTGGAATACAGAGACTAGAAACATGTCATTTTTTTGATGAAAATATCGAATATATTAGTTATACGTTACCAACGTTGGGAAAAAACCAAATACATCAAATGCTGCATCATGATTAATCATATGAACTGCAACACTAAATTTTCTTTTTCTTTTTCCAATCAATATTTTCTTCGCAAATGAGCCAACTTCAGTTGAATTGCCAATGCAACCTTATTTTTGATGTCATCAAAGAATCGAAATAGGCATACCTCCATGACTCCTTTACAAGTAATGTGCCACAAACACCCCAAAAGCCTACGATAAAGCCCAACACCATGCTGACATAGAATCACAGCTTATCATTTCCATCTGCGTTAGTGCCTTTTGCATTGTAGCAGTAAAAGTTTCATCTCCACGGCACTTAGTTGAAAGACTTTCTCCACACAGTAACCGGTTGCCGTAATAAATGGACAAAAGGAATTCTACCAGACAAGTTCAAGTGGGACAAAGAGGTTAAAGAAAAAACACTTCGAGGAATTTTTCGAAAAAGGCGATTGGTGAGAGATCCTTAGTTTCCAGCCATTGAAAGTTCTTTGAAGGAATGTTTCCACTTATTTGACAAGTTCAGGATACTCAACGCAATGAGGCTTGTTATTTCTTCTGAGATTTCACTTTCCAAATTATTTGATGAAAGATCAATGCTTTTCACCCAGAATAGGGTCTTGTTATATGCAAGTTCTCTTCCTTTTGAGGTCAATGTGGTTTGCCCAAAATATCTTTCATAGTAACTCACATTCGAAATACCATAAACCAAAGAAGTCATATATTTCGAACACTTGGGAAGGGTCCCTGAAAAGTTGTTGTGACTAAGGTCTAGGATGTCAAGCAAGGGAAGATTGCACAACTGATGAGGACATGCCAACTTAGAAAGTTGGATCGCAGTCGAAGGAAAAACTATTGATGTTGGCTCACCTAATGGATGCAAAAGGAACGAAGGAAAGGGTCAATCAAAGGGCTGCAGACCAAGGGACTGGGCTCCAGGACTCGAGCAATCACCTCCTAGTTGAATCACAGTCGTAGGAAAAACTATTGATGTTGGCTCACCTAATGGATGCAGAAGGAACGAAGGAAAATTTCAATCTAAGGGCTGCTGACCGAGTTACTAGCCTCTAGCACTCGAGCGGTCATAGGAGGCGCTCGAGAGGCAGAGAGGTGGAATTTGCAAAAACCCAGGCGCTCGAGTGGACTTGAGGTGCTCGAGCTATAGTCGTGTGACCTATCCTAATTCTTAGCATTTTAGGATGGTTTTTTCCTCAGGTTTTTGGGACTTTTAGGTTTCCTATTCCTTGTATGATTGTACGAAAGTCCTATAAACTAAAAACATGCAATTTAGTGTTAGAGTTTTCATAAGAGAGAGAACAAGAGCGCAAATTGGGTTTGAGCAAAGGTGAGAGAAAGAGAGCTAGATTTTGTGAGAGATAAAGGTGTTCTTTATTGTAACCAAAGTTATTCTTGCATACTAATGAATTTCTTGAGTGGATCACCAAGAAAACGTAGACACATTGTCGAACCTCTATAAATTCTCATGTTCTCTTTGTGTTTGCGTTATTTTGAGTATGTGATTACATTGCAAATAACATGATACTGATAAATAAACAAATATAGTGGAATTACCATTCCCCTATGTAGCCATATTATTCAAACACTTGGATTCTCATAACGGTGCAACTTTTCCACTTTGAGGACAAAAACAATGATATCAAATCAAGGGTTGATGCGAAAGTAAATCAAAATAATGGTAGAAGAATTAGTGGACCACAATGGGGGTGGGCTCTCAAAAGGTTCAGGGAAACATGATCTTTATTATCTCATAGATGGGCTGGGCAGGCCCCATCTACCCATGGGTTGGCTAGCCAAATGGTGATCTTTAGTCTTGGAGATTGAACTATGGATGCATGATGGTTTTGGTTAGGGGTGGGCATTAGAATTGAAGAGCCGATAAATTGAGATGAAAAAAGCGGCAAAAAAAAAAAAAAAGCAATGTTGACTAAAAAGTAAACTATGTTTCAAAAACTCTAACCTGATCGTTTGATCAAGTTCCAATTCCGATTTGAATCTTAAAAAAACCTATTCGGACTGAACCAAATCATCTGTGTAATTTTTATTATACGATAAGAGGATTATGACCTTTAGTCTTGGAGATTGATCTATGGATGCATGATGGTTTTGGCTAGGGGTGGGCAGTAGAACCGAAGAGCCAATAAATTGAGATGAACAAAGTGGGCTAAAAAAAGAAGAAGCAATGTTTACTAAAAAGTCAACTATGGTTCAAAAAATCTAACTGGATCGGTCGGTCAAGTTCCAGTTCCAATTTGAATCTTAAAAAAACCTCTTCGAACAGAACCAAATTGTCTGTGTAATTTTTATTATACAATAAGAGGATTATGATGACGAAAATGTAATTAAGCAAGTAAATTAAGAATAAGTAAATAATATAATAGGTGAAAACAAAGATGATAAACCACTAGGACACCGATTTCACCTAGCTAATCCCACCCAAATCCTCCGAGCTTGTTAATCATAATTACCTAACATGTTGATAATCGTTTTCCCTCACCTCACCAATACTCTCTTCTAAGTTATATTAGTTGTGTTCCTTACCGTCAACCCACTATATTCCTAGTTATGGATTTAGATGGCTAATCATTCATTAAGATTTGTGAAAAACATTAATGATTGCATAAACTATAATTTAATATTCCGAGTAAGCCATGTAATTTATGGTACTTGTTACAAGAAGTTATTTATTAGGCATCTCCTTCCGGTCTCAACCCAATTCTTCCAATTATGCAATTAGTGGCCAATTAAAATTGAAAGCATCAAGAAAGGTAACAAGCACACAACTTGTATAGATAAATGAAATTACAAATATCAAAGAATTTGAGTATTCATAGCTAGGCAACATTTGTAACGACCCAGTCCTAAATAAATAGGTAAATATTAATTTATTCAGGTAAAAGACCATTTTGCCCCTAGAATATTTTATTAGGTTTAAAGTTGACTTTTTGACCGGAAAGGAATTTGGGAATTTCGACTATACCGTTGCATAGAGGACGGCAAGATGAGTCCGTAGACACGTAGTGGGCTCGAATCGAAGTTGTAACGAAAAAGATATGATCAAAATACCCTCAGTCGCACAATTGTAAATATTGCGAAAAGGATTTGATAAAATATGATTTTATCTCTCTCTCTCTCTCTCTCTCTCTCTCTCTCTCTCTCTCTCTCCTCCGGCGCACTTTCTCTCTCTCCCCTACAGCAGCTCCCTCTCTCTCTTCAAAACTCAGGCCACCAGCCACGACTGCGAACGGGACAGATGCCAAAAGGACCAGCGCAGCCCCTACGTCAAGACCCGGCCCTTCCCCGACATCGGCCGCCGCTTCAGCAGCCGGAAAATGGAATTTTTAGGCGGGTTTTTGCTCGAACTTCGCCAGCTTTGATCTCTCTCCTCCGGCAGCCATTGTAACACCCCGACCCCAAATTTCCCCAAATTTTACCCTTATTTAATTATTTAAGGGTATTTTAGTCATATTTTTAACCGGAGAGAGTTTGGGATCGTGACTTATATTTTTGGATAGGTCGTACTGAGACGAGTTCATAGACACGTAGTGGGCTCGAATCGGAGTTGTAACGAGAGAGATATGGTCAAAAGAAACCCAGTGGCACAACCGTAAATATTTCGAAATGGGATTTTTTATAAAAATCTGATTTTCTCTCTCTCTCTCTCTCTCTCTCTCTCTCTCTCTCCCCCCGCGCGACCCCTCTCTCTCTCCTCCCTCTCTCCCGTGCTGCCGTCGCCTTCCAAGAGGCGCCGGCGCCGCCACAGGGCACCACCGGCCACGGGACCGGTGGCGTTCGAACCGCCGTCGCCCCTCCTTCCTTCCCCGACCGTTCTCCGCCGGCGACGCGACCTGTGCTGGCCGGAAAATGCAGAAAATTGCCGGGAAGTCGTCGAAACTTCAACGCCGTCGATCTCCCTCCTCCGGCCACCAATTCCGTCGACCCAGGTATGGATTTTGAACCTCTCGAGCTGTTCTAGCTGCCTGTTGGTTGGGTTTTGATCAATTCGATCTCTAGATCACTCGATTTTCGAATTGAAAATCGGCCGAAACTTCGGCCGCCGTGATCGGCCATTTCCGGCCACTTTTTGGGGTAGGTCCAAGAACAAAAGTGGCTCCAAATAGGGTGTTATACCTAGGATAGGAGTTTGGAGCCGAGATGTTGAGATTTTCCGGCGAAGCGTTATCGCTTTGGGCACCCACGCGCTGCCGGCGCGTGCGGCGGCGCGTGGGCACTGTAGAAAAAGTATCGATGTGTTCCGATGAGATCCTTATGTTGTCACGAGTGCGTAGGATTTCGCGAATATCAATTCGGACGTCGTTTGACTATCGAACGGATAATCGCATAGTATGCGTTATCCGGGTTCGATAGGTTGGGACCGTCAGATGGTCCCAAATTTAATATATGTTGATCTAGGTATTTATAGGATCGTGTAGGATTTTACGGATCGTGAATCGGAGCCCCGGATGTTGGATTCACTACATACACCACCAAGTGAAAGTTAGGTCCCACGTGGCGTAGGTTATCCGGCGTTGGGACAGACCTCATACGTGGCGTTGGTTGTACCGGCGTATGGGGAGATTTGTAATATGATGTTCAGGTCTCGCGTGGCGTAGGTTATCCGGCGTTGAGACAGGCCCCGTACGTGGCGTTGGTTGTACCGGCGTACGGGGAGATTATGTGATATTGTGTTGAGGTCGCACGTGGCGTAGGTTATCCGGCGTGTTGACAGACCCCATATGTGGCGTTGGTTGTACCGGCGTATGGGGAGATTGGTGATGTGATATTGAGGTCCCGCGTGGCGTAGGTTATCCGGCGTTGGGACAGACCCCATACGTGGCGTTGGTTGTACCGGCGTATGGGGAGAGATTGTGTGGGATACAGAGAAATGAATTAAGATATCGCCCAAGTGTGGGATTGGATTTTAGGGAAGAACTACGTGTGGCTTGATCCCTCAAGGAGGGTACGTAGGCAGCCTAAGGTTGTTAGGCGCAGCCGCAGACTAAATATTAGTCATAAATTGTAATTGAATTGTTTGGTAGTTGTTTGAGAATTTTGGAAGGCCGAAGGCCATATATGAGAATTTGCATGAAATTATATTGTGCATGCTGCCAGTTGGGAATATTAAATGTGTTTTTATGCAGGTATAAATTTTGGGAAATGTCCAATTTATAGGGGAGACTCTGCCGAAATTTCGGCAGGAAGTCTCGGTCTTTAGTGTTTGGGTCTGACATCGGAGTGATGTCAGGAACTCCAAAGGGTTCGTCTTGGGTTTTGAGAAAATTCGGGGCGGGTCCTTTCAGCCATTTTTGGAGATCAAGGTATGGAAATTCATCCATTCTTCATGATCTAGCTGATGGTTGGGTAGGATTGCATCAATTTTGAGAATGGGTAGCTTGATTTTCGAATTGGATTTCAGCCAATTTTGAAATCGCGATTCCGGCTACTTTCGGTCACTTTTTGGGGTAGGTCCGAGAACAAAAGTGGTTCCAAATAGGGTGTTACACCTAGGGTAGGAATCCTGAGCCGTAATTTTGAGATTTTCCAGCGAAGCGTAATCGCTTTGGACATCCACGCACTGCCGGCATGTGTGGCTCATGTGGGAATTGTAGAAAAAGGGCATTGTGTCCCGATGTAATCTCTTAGTCCTCACGAGTGCGTACATGTGCTCGGATTTCATTTTGGATACTGTTTGAGTCTTGAACGGATATCACCTATTGTGCGCTATCCAGGTCGATAGGTTTGAACCGTTGGATAGTCTTAAATTTAATATATGTTAATCTAGATATCCTTAGGATCGTGTAGGATTCAACGGATCGTAAAACGGAGTCCCGGATACTCTGAGAATGCCAACCCTAGGGCTATGTTTATCGTGACCGTCTGATATGGACCAAACTTGCAGGACGTGTGTCCTAAACCTTGTAGAACCCATAAGAACTTTCAGATCGAAATTTGGAGGTCGTGGGCCCTGTGGGCCCGTTTGACCAAGTTTGGGTAGTTTTACCTTTAGTTGACCGTGAGTCTTTTAGTGTAGTTTCACCTTCCCATGAGGGTTAAAATGATCGTAGTTACAGGTCTTGATTGTTAGACGAGTTAGGTTGATTATGTGGGATTAGGATATTAGTTATTTGTTTTAAACCGGGGGGAAATCGGAAATAAACAGTATTATTTATTGTGGGAAAAGAATATATGATTATTATGTCACACGTGGCGTTGGATTTTTCGGTGTGTTGACAGACCCTATACGTGGCGTTGAATTTTCCAGCGTATGGGGAGATTATGTGATGGTTAGGTCACACGTGGTGTTGAATTTTCTAGCGTGTTGACAGACCCCATACGTGGCGTTGGATTTTCTGACGTATGAGGAGATTATGTGATTATTAGGTCTCACACATGTCATGGAATTCTTCCGATGTGGGAGACAGACCCTATACGCGGCGTTGGATTTTTCAGCGTATGGAGAGATTATGTGATTATTATGTCTCACACGTGGTGTTGGATTTTTCAACGTGTGAGACACACCCCATACGTGGCGTTGGAATTTCCGACGTATGGGAAAATATCAGGGAGAGGAAAAAGAGATTATTATACTATGTTGGGGAAATGTCGATGATGGAAAAAGATTATGGTTGTTATGACGTGATTTAAAGAAAAGGAAAAAGAAAGGGATAATTCTAGAGTTTATTATTTTGGTATCGCTGTAGTCGAATGTATGTTATTGGAACCGGGATTTTTGTAGAAAGAATTACGTGTGGCTTGATCCCTTAGTAAGGGTATATAGGCAGTGTCACATCCCGAGATCGGTTTCGCCGTAGCACGATATTTTCCGCTCTGGGCCCCCATCTTTACCCTCACAGTTTTGTTTCTGCGAACTCACGAGCAACTTCCCAGTGGGTCACCCATCTTGGGATTGCTCTAGCCCCCAACTTGCTTAACTTCGGAGTTCCCATGACTCCGAAGCCATTGAGCTCCCAAATGTCTCGTGCTAGATGGAGGCGAGCATTTACATATAAGGCACATCACCCCCTCTCCGTTGGTTGTGGGATGTTACAATCCACCCCCCTAGGGGCCCGACGTCCTCGTCAGCACACTCGTACCACACGACAGAGTGGCTCTAATACCAAATTGTCACATCCCAGGATCGGCTTAGCCGTAGCACGATATTGTCTGCTTTAGGCCCCTATCTCTGCCCTCAAGGTTTTGTTTATGGGAACTCGCTAGCAACTTCCCAGTGGGTCACCCATTTTGGGATTGCTCTGGCCCCAACTCGCTTAACTTCGAAGTTCCCATTGCTCCGAAGCCAGTGAGCTCCCAAAAGGCCTCGTGCTAGATGGAGATGGGCATGTACAAATAAGGCACATCACCCCCTCTCCGTTGGTCGATGTGGGATGATAACAGTCTCGCAAGTTTGGTTCGAAACGGACGGTTAGATCGCTTATGATTTCACGATCAGATAGTTATTGTAAAACGTAAACTTTAAGTTATTGAATCGGAACATCCAGGGCTCCGATTCATGATCTGCGAATTTCTACACGATCCTAGGAAGGTCTAGAGTAACATATATTGGATCTAAACATGTCGAACCCGGATAACTCTTAATATGTGAGATTTGTGTAACACCCCGACCCCAAATTTCCCCAAATTTAACCCTTATTTAATTATTTAATTATTTAAAGGTATTTTAGTCATATTTTTAACCGGAGAGAGTTTGGGGCAGTGACTAGTATTTTTGGTTAGGTCGTACTGAGACGAGTTCATAGACACGTAGTGGGCTCGAATCGGAGTTGTAACGAGAGAGATATGGTCAAAAGAAGTCCAGTGGCATAATCGTAAATATTTCAAAATGGGATTTTTATAAAAATCTGGTTTTTTTTTTCTCTCTCTCTCTCTCTCTCCCGCGACCTCTCTCTCTCCCGTCGGTCTCTCCTCTCTCTCTCTCTTCGTAACTCCGGCCACCGGCCGCGGCTGCGGACGGGGCCAGTGCCAAAAGAACCGGCTCAACCTCGGCGTCACGACCCAGCCCACCCCCGACATTGGCAGCCGTTCCAGCCGCCGAAAAATGGCGATTTTCGGCCGGATGTCGCCCGATCTTCACAGCCGCCGATCTCCCTCCTCCGGCCGCCATTTCTGGCAATCAAGGTATGGAAATTCATCCCTTCTGCATGCTCTAGCTGATGGTTGGGTAGGATTAGATCGATTCTTAGCGTAACCAATTCGATTTTCGAATTGAAAATTGGCCGAACTTCGGCAGCCGTGATCGGCTATTTCCGGCCACTTTTTGGGGTAGGTCCAAGAACAAAAGTGGCTCCAAATAGGGTGTTATACCTAGGGTAGGAATTTGGAGCCGTGATGTTGAGATTTTCCGGCAAAGCGTTATCGCTTTGGGCACCCACGCGCTGCCGGCGCGTGCGGCGGCGCATGGGTACTGTAGAAAAAGTAGTAATGTATTCCGATGAGATCCTTAGGTTGTCACGAGTGCGTAGGATTTCACGGATCTCAATTCGGGCATCGTTTGACCATCGAACGGATAATCGCATAGTGTGCGTTATCCGGGTTCGATAGGTTGGGACCGTTAGATGGTCCCAAATTTAATATATGTTAATCTAGGTATTTCTAGGATCGTGTAGGAATTCTCGGATCGTGAATCGGAACCCCGGATATTCCGAATAATAATTTAAAGTTTATATTTTATATTAACTGTCAGATCATGCGATCGTGAGAAATCCTACCGTCTGATCTGAACCAAACTTGCAGGACAAGTGTCCTATACCTGGTAGAACCCATAGAGACTTTCGGATCGGAAATTGGAGGTCGTGGGTTCTGCAGGTCCGTTTGACCAGGGTTAGCGTAGTTTGACCCTTGGTTGACCGTGAGTCTCCCAGAGTAATCTCACCCTGTTAGGGGGGATTATCGGGAGCTAGACTATTGGGGAGGGTTACACAATATTAGAATTATTTATAAAATTATATGTGGTTGTACAAGGGTACAACAGAGTCTAGAATGTCAGTTTGGAGTGCTATACGCACTACTGTAGGTACCTCCCCGGATTTTGGATTCACTACAAGCACCACCAAGTGAAAATTAGGTTCCACGTGGCGTAGGTTATCCGGCGTTGGGACAGACCCCATACGTGGCGTTGGTTATACCGGCGTATGGGGAGATATGAGATATGCGGTTCAGGTCTCACGTGGCATAGGTTATCCGGCGTTGAGACAGGCCCCATACGTGGCGTTGGTTGTACCGGCGTATGGGGAGCTATTGTGATAATGGGTTGAGGTCGCACGTGGTGTAGGTTATCCGGCATGTCGACAGGCCCCATACGTGGCGTTGGTTGTACCGGCGTATGGGGAGATTTGTGAAATGAAATTGAGGTCCCGCGTGGCGTAGGTTATCCGGCGTTAGGACAAGCCCCATATGTGGCGTTGGTTGTACCGGCGTATGGGGAGATATTATGACAGTATGGCATGGTCGCACGTGGCGTAGGTTATCCGGCGTGTTGACAGGCCCCATACGTGGCGTTGGTTGTACTGGCGTATGGGGAGATTATATGTAATACAAAGAAATGAAATAAGGTATCGCCCAAGTGTGGAATTGGGTTTTAGGGAAGAACTACGTGTGGCTTGATCCCTCAAGGAGGGTACATAGGCAGCCTAAGGTTATTAGGTGCAGCCGCAGACTAAATATTAGTCATATTTAGTATTTGAATTGTTTGGTAATCGGTTAAGAATTATTGGAAGGCCGAAGGCCATTTGTGTGAATTGCATGAAATTATATTGTGCATGCTGCCAGTTGGGAATATTAAATGCGTTTTCATGCAGGTATAAATTTTGGGAAATGTCCAATTTATAGGGGAGACTCTGCCGAATTTTCGGCAGGAAGTCTCGGTTTTTAATATTTGGGCCTGGCCTCGGGAGGATGTCGGGAATTCCAAAGGGTTCGCCTCGGGTTCTGAAAAATTCGGCGCGGGTCCTTTCATTCGTTCGGGGTTCGAAGGTCAACCAAATTGGAATCCGAAGGTACCTATGCGCTCGTGAGGACCAGGAGAACACATTGGGATAAAAATGCACCTTTGCTATAGTGCCCACGCGCCGCCACACGCGCCGACAGTGCGTGGGTGTCCAATGCGATAAAGCTTCGTCGAAAAATCTCAACATCTCGAGCCAAGACTTCTACCCTAAGTATAACACCATATTTGGAGTCACTTTTGTTCTTGGGCCTACCCCAAAAAGTGACCGAACGTGGCCGGATTATGAAACGGAGGTCGTGGGTCCCGTGGGCCCGGTTGACCCGAGTTGGGAAGTTTGACCGCCCGGTTGACCGAGTGTGTCCCGAGGCTATTCCATTATCCGAAATGGGTAGTTGGACCTTAGAACGTCTCATTCCTAGCACACTTACTAGAAACTTGGGAAATTACGATATTTAATTCAAAGTACTCGTTCGAAACGCTTTGTATTAATCTCGTATACGTATTCTGAAATAGGTATTCCGACCAAGCATACGCAGCAGGCGAGATCCTCTCTGGGTCAAGTAGCGTGGGACTACTTGTGAGTGGACTTTGTTTTCAAATCTTATGCATGGTTTTATGATGGGAAATATTATGCATGATGTTTTAAATGGTATATTGGATATATTATTTATTTAATTGTTGAAAGTGATATTTTTATGATGTATTGGAAATATATTTTGGGTTTTGACATATTTGAGTATCTTGAGTATGTATATATGGATTTTGAGAATTTGTATATATGTTTGGCTATGTGTGGGGTACTTGAGTTGTTGAGATGAGATTTTAGAAAGTGATGAGTATAGAATGTCAGTGTGGAGTGCTATAAGAATTACCATATGTACCTCCCCAGATTTGGAACTTGGATACGGAAACTTGAGATACTTGGAATTGTCGGAACCCGGGACATCCTTGACGGGATGTTGCTGTAGACCCTTGATTGGGTAGTTTGGGCACGTAGGACTGGTCACAGACGTACGGGTTTTGAGGCTATCGACGGTACGTACTGGCAGAGAATTGGTCCCCCAGTTGGACGGTTCGTTCCCTAGCCACATGATGAATTGAGGAATTTGTTTACTGGGACTCTGCCATATGGACTAGTCAAACAATCCCCCGGTTGGATTGTTTCCCTATGGTAGTGCCTAGGTGCAGCCGCGGGCTAAATTTTACTTATATAGTGTTGTTAAGTTTGGTGCAGACCTTGTCGTTGGTCTTGAAACTCAGATGAAAATGAGGTTTGATTGAATAAATATTTATTATTCCGTGGGACTAAGTGAATGTTGGTAATTTTGTGGATGTGATCAAGTTAGGTTTGAAACCCGTTTGGGATTGTCGAACTACCTGGGCCGAATCCTTAATCTACTTTTGATTTGTGTTGGTTGGTTAAATATCACGTGATGGACCTTGGAAAGTGGTCTGGTGTTAGTTACGGTAGGTATTCTGTAACACCCCGACTCCAAATTAAATGTTTATTTTAATCGATTTGAATAAAATTACGAATTTACCCTTGGGGTAGGGGTAAATTGGTCACTTTCTTCTTCGGAAGGATTTTGGGACCGTGGATGGTATTTTTGAGTAGGTGGTTCTGAGACGAATTCGTAGACATGCGGTAGGCTTGAATCGGAATTGTAACGAAAAAGTTATGGGCAAAATAGTATTAGTGGCAAAACTGTAAATAATTCAAAAAATGTGGTAAAAAATCAGATTTTTCATCTCAGCTCTCTCTCTCTCCTCGCGCGCACTCGACACTCTCTCTCTCCTCAGTCTCTCTCTCTCCCCGACGCCGACTCTCTCTCTCTCTCTCCTCGGTTCTCTCAGCTCCGGCCACGACAGGACACGAGATCGGTCCCGATCGACTCGCCTCGTCGTCCCGATCAAGACCTGCCTGTTTTCCCCATCGGAAACTACGAAATCCGGCTGCGAACTCGACGGTTTTGAACCGGAGCTTTCCCGCCGTCGCTCCGCCGCTTCCGCCGCCCAAACCCGGTGAGTGAGGTATGGTTTCTCATCCATTTTTCGAGTTCTAGCTGATGGTTGTATAGGTTTGGATTGTTTTGCTGGGTAGGAGTGGATTTTGAAAATCTAGGTTTTGGCCGGATTTCAAAATAAAATTTCGGCCAGTTGCCGCCCGTATTGGGCCTTCCCGTAGTTGAATGAAGTGATCCTGACCTCGAGTAGGAGCTAGGGTAGGAAGGGTGAGCTCGAGTGTGGAATTTTTCCGTTGCCAGAATTACTCTACACACAAACGCGCTGCCGGCGCGTGTGGCGGAGCGTGGACGAGGCTGGTGGAGCTGTAAATTAACCCGAAGAGATCCTTAGGTTGTCACGAGCGCATAGGAATTTGCGGATCTCAATTCGGATGTCGTTTGACTATCGAACGGATTTTCGCATATTGTGCGTTATCCGGGTTCGATAGGTTCCGACCGTTAGATCTTTCCCGAATTAAAATATGTTGTTCTAGGTATTCCTTGGACCATATGGGACTTCACGAATTCTGAATCGGAGCCCCGGATGTTCCAATTCAATAATGCAAAGTTTGCGGGTTAGCAATAACCGTAAAATCGTGAACGATTCCTAAACCTGTAATCGGACCTTAGGATACCTTCTTCCACGTGCACGTATGGGGAATTTGGGGATTTAAGCGTTTAATTTGTGATTTCCGCTTTGACGTAATTTTATATTAATTAACGGTTCGTATCTCGAAATAGGTGTTTTGACTACACGTACGCAGCAAGCAAGACCCTCACGTGGTCAGGCAGCGAGGGAATACTTGTGAGTGGACTTCGTTTTCATTCATATGCTTGGTTTTAATTGATGAAAGATTTTTGCATAATGTTTTAATGGCTTATGGAATATATATTATATTCATGAGTTGATTATGATGGTTGTATAGCACTTGGCAATATATTGTGAGTTTGGCATTGTGGGTTTTGAGAGTGCATTTTATATGGGTTGTGGGGAAGTATATTTATATATTCTCTTTAGACGAGATACTTGGGTTGTTGGAGGGTGATGTGGAAGAATGTGAGTTTGGAGAGAAGTTGTGTGGTTACACTACGTAAGTACCTTCCCCAATTACTAGTCTCACTCGCGGCGTTGGATGTTCCGGCGTGTGAGACACTTTCCATGTGCGGCGTTGGATGTTCCGGCATATGGAAAGACTTTGTATAATGTTTAGGGTCATCACCATGGCGTTGGATGTTCCGATGTGTGATGATCCAGTCTGCGCGCGTAGGACATAGTTTGGGAGCTACACATGGCGTTGAATGTTCCGGTGTGGGAGCTTTGGAGTTTCGTCCCCCGGTTGGACCGCTCATGCCTAGATGCAGGATAGCACCTGGAAATCCTGCGGACTAGTCAAACGATCCCCAGTTGGATTGTTTTCCCCGGTACCTAGGTGGTGTGATGAGTATATCATATAGCTCTCTATAGTTATATTTATATATATGTATATTTATATGTATATGTATAGTTGAGTGTGTAAGGATTTAGAGTTTGTTTAGTAGTTTGATAGGAGTTGAAAGATTGAGAGAGTGGGTTTCTTTTTGAAGGAGATAACTGGTTTTTTTTTTTTTTTTTTGAAGAGTTTTAATGAAGCATGTTTTGAGTAATTAAGTATTGAATTGTAAACCTGCATGACTTGAGCATTATTTTTACATGGTGGGGTTACTATATTGTTTTTAATTGCAAATCTGGTTTTTGTCCACTCACATATATTTTCTGTTTTGCGCCCCCCAGCCAGTAGTCGCTCCAGGAAGCGTGCAAGTGGTGTACGAAGCTCAAACTGTGCATCTTTCTAGTTAGGAACTGAGTAATTTCTTCTACTCAACTGTTCTTATTTTAATCTAAATTCAGTAGATGTTCTGTATTGCCCATGATAGATTTTACTTGTGAGGCCGGATGCCAGTCTAGTATGACTTGTAGATTTGTGAAAGCTTGCTACTGGTTGGGATTATTATATTGTGTGTATGTTGCAGGTTGAGTAATTTTTGTTGGGATTGTTTAAATTACAAGGGAGACTATGCCAAAATTTTGGTAGAAAGCCTCGATTTCTTAGTAGGTGGGCCCAGCATCGGGATGATGTCGGAATAAAGACGAGGTCCGCTTCGGTCTTCGGGATTTTTCGAGGCGGGTCCTGTCAGCTTGGTATAAGAGCATTAGGTTCATTTTCCTTCGACTATTGCACTTTTGCTGCATTGTTGATCTAATGATTTCATGATTTCTTTGTGTAGAATCATGTCAGCTCGCAGAGCTAGGACAAGAGGTTGCAGGCAAAGATGGGGGCCGAATCCTCCACCTCCATCTCCATCACCCCCTCCTTCACCACCACTACCTTCACCTCCACCATCTCCACCTGCTGGAGATAATGCTTTGGATATGAGGCATGTGCTCAGCCAGTTTACTCGCATAATGGCTACAGCCTTACGGGGAAGGCGTGGTACGGAAAATTCAGAAATTAAGAGAGTTAAGGAACTTGGAGCCAAAGAATTCATGGGTAGTACAGACCCAGCAGAAGCAGAATCATGGATTACGGATGTGGAAATTTTTTTTGAGGTTCTGGAATGCCCAGCGGAGGATAGAGTTCGTTTGGCTACCTTTCTACTCAAGAGCAATGCATATCATTGGTGGAAAGCAGTAAAAAGGGGTCTATGTCAGTAATGGAGTATGAACACAAGTTTCATGAGTTGTCCAGATTTTCTCCAGAGTTGGTTGCCACAGAGGAGGACAGATGTAGACTCTTTGAGGAAGGTTTATGGTGGGAAATTCAAGCAGTGGTTACCGCTAACATTTATCCAAATATGAGGGCTTTGGCTCAGGCAGCTGAAAGGGTGTCAAGGAAGCTTGGTGGAAATGTAGGTAGGCGCCGTAGGGATACATCAGGAATTGGTGGGCCCAGTCAGAGTCCATCAAAGAGGGGATGATCTAGTTCAAGTTCTGTTAGTGGGGGATGGTCAGGAGGACGGGGATCTAGTTCTAGCAGTGGGAGATCCGGTTCTCGTCCGGCTTGGACTCAGTATTCGGGACCACAATCTGTAGCTAGCACAGCCAGGGCTCCTTCTAGGCACACTGGGTTGACATGTTTTAATTGTGGACAAGTTGGGCATTTTGCGAAAGATTGTCCCAGCTACACTCAGGGAGGTAGACCAAGCCAGAGTAGCAACCTGACATGCTACTTTTGTGGGCAAGTGGGGCATACTAAGAGAAGCTGCCCAATTATACTCCAGAATGATGCAATAAATCAGGGAACTGGGGCCTAGCAGGGGCAAGGTATTATGGGTCAGAATCAGAATCAAGGTGGTGTTTCTTCCTCTGCAGCAGGGTCATCCAGTAGTAAGGCATCGTCATATTCTAGAGGCAGAGGTGGTAGGCAATCAAGGGGTCAACCTGGGCGCTCCACTACTCAAGCCCGTGTGTTCTCTATGTCTCAGCAGGAAGCATATGCTACCCCGGACGAGATTGTGAGGTTACATGGAGCACCTGTGTCCATTGTATCGGACAGAGATGCCCGATTCACTTCTCGATTCTTGAGGTGTTTGCAAGAAGCTATGGGTACTAGGTTGCAATTCAGCACAGCTTTTCACCCACAGACTGATGGACAATCAGAAAGAACTATCCAGACTTTGGAGGATATGTTGAGGTCATGTGTGCTGCAGATGAAAGATTCACGGGATACACACCTTGCCTTTGTGGAATTTGCGTATAATAACAGTTATCATGCGAGTATAAAGATGGCTCCTTATGAGGCGTTATACGGGAGACAGTGTAGGACTCCTATTTGTTGGAACGAAGTGGGAGATAAGAAATTAGAAAAAGTGAAAAGTATTCGAGCAACAACCGAAAAAGTGAAGATGATTAAAGAGAAGCTGAAGATCGCACAAGACCGACAGAAGAGTTATGCAGATAATAGGTCCAAAGATCTTGAATTTGCAGTTGGGGATTGGGTGTTTCTGAAGTTATCTCCTTGGAAGGGTGTGATGAGATTCGGGAAGCATGGGAAGTTAAGCCCTCGTTATATTGGACCCTATGAGATTACTGAATGCATCGGACCGGTTGCTTATAGACTTGCATTACCAGCAGAACTGTCTCGAGTGCATGATGTATTTCATGTATCTATGCTTCGGAAATATATTTCAGACCCTTCTCATATTTTAGAATATCAACCTGTGGAGTTAGAAGAAGATTTGTCATATGAGGAGCAACCTATGCAAATTTTAGATAGGAAAGAACAAATGTTGCGCTCTAAATCCATTCCAGTAGTGAAGGTTCTGTGGAGAAGCCAAACCGTGGAAGAAGCTACATGGGAGCCTGAGGCGCAAATGAGGGTCAAGTACCCTTATCTTTTCCATTAACAGGTACGTGAATTTCGAGGGCGAAATTTTTATAAGGGGGGTAGATTGTAACACCCCGACTCCAAATTAAATGTTTATTTTAATCTATTTGAATAAAATTACGAATTTACCCTTAGGGGTAGGGGTAAATTGGTCACTTTCTTCTTCGGAAGGATTTTGGGACCGTGGATGGTATTTTTGAGTAGGCGGTTCTGAAACGAATTCATTGACATGCGGTAGGCTTGAATCGGAATTGTAACGAAAAAGTTACGGGCAAAATAGTATCAGTGGCAAAACTGTAAATAATTCAAAAAATGTGGTAAAAAATCAGATTTTTCATCTCAGCTCTCTCTCTCCTCGCGCACGCTCGACACTCTCTCTCTCCTCAGTCTCTCTCTCTCCCCGACGCCGACTCTCTCTCCTCGGTTCTCTCAGCTCCGGCCACGGCAAGACACGAGACCGGTCCCAATCGACTCGCCTCGTCGTCCCGATCAAGACCTGCCCGTTTTCCCCGTCGGAAACTACAAAATTCGGCTGCGAGCTCGACGATTTTGAACCGGAGCTTTCCCGCCGTCGCGCCGCCGCCTCCGCTACCCAAACCCGGTGAATGAGGTATGGTTTCTCATCCATTTTTCGAGTTCTAGCTGATGGTTGTATAGGTTTGGATTGTTTTGCTGGGTAGGATTGGATTTTGAAAATCTAGGTTTTGGCCGGATTTCAAAATGAAATTCCGGCCAGTTGCCGCCCGAATTGGGCCTTCCCGTAGTTGAATGAAGTGATCCTGACCTCGAGTAGGAGCTAGGGTAGGAAGGGTGAGCTCGGGTGTGGAATTTTTTCGTTGCCGGAATTACTCTACACACCCACGCGCTGTCGGCGCGTGTGGCGGCGGGTGGGAGAGGCTGGTGGAGCTGTAAATTAACCCGAAGAGATCCTTAGGTTGTCACGAGCGCATAGGAATTCGCGGATCTCAATTCGAATATCGTTTGACTATCGAACGGATTTTCGCACATTGTGCGTTATCCGGGTTCGATAGGTTCCGACCGTTAGATCTTTCCCGAATTAAAATATGTTGTTCTAGGTATTCCTTGGACCGTATGGGACTTCACGAATTCTGAATCGGAGCCCCGGATGTTCCAATTCAATAATGCAAAGTTTGCGGGTTAGCGATAACCGTAAAATCGTGAACGATTCCTAAACCTGTAATCGGACCTTAGGATACCTTCTTCAACGTGCACGTATGGGGAATTTGGGGATTTAAGAGTTTAATTTGTGATTTCCGTTTTGACGTAATTTTATATTAATTAACAGTTCGTATCTCGAAATAGGTGTTTCGACTACACGTACGCAGCAAGCAGGACCCTCACGTGGTCAGGCAGCGAGGGAATACTTGTGAGTGGACTTTGTTTTCAATCATATGCTTGGTTTTAATTGATGAAAGATTTTTGCATAATGTTTTAATGGCTTATGGAATATATATTATATTCATGAGTTGATTATGATGGTTGTATAGCACTTGGTAATATATTGTGAGTTTGGCATTGTGGGTTTTGAGAGTGCATTTTATATGGGTTGTGGGGAAGTATATTTATATATTCTCTTTAGACGAGATACTTGGGTTGTTGGAGGGTGATGTGGAAGAATGTGAGTTTGGAGAGAAGTTGTGTGGTTACACTACGTAAGTACCTTCCCCAATTACTAGTCTCACTCGCGGCGTTGGATGTTCCGGCGTGTGAGACACTTTCCATATGCGGCGTTGGATGTTCCGGCGTATGGAAAGACTTTGTATAATGTTTAGGGTCATCACCATGGCGTTGGATGTTCCGGTGTGTGATGATCCAGTCTGCGCGCGTAGGACATAGTTTGGGAGCTACACATGGCGTTGAATGTTCCGATGTGGGAGCTTTGGAGTTTCGTCCCCCGGTTGGACCGCTCATGCCTAGACGCAGGATAGCACCTGGAAATCCTGCGGACTAGTCAAATGATCCCCAGTTGGATTGTTTTCCTCGGTACCTAGGTGGTGTGATGAGTATATCATATAGCTCTCTATAGTTATATTTATATATATAGGTATATTTATATGTATATGTATAGTTGAGTGTGTAAGGATTTAGAGTTTGTTTAGTAGTTTGATAGGAGTTGAAAGATTGAGAGAGTGGGTTTCTTTTTGAAGGAGATAACTAGTGTTTTTTTTTGTTGAAGAGTTTTAATGAAGCATGTTTTGAGTAATTAACTATTGAATTGTGAACCTGCATGACTTGAGCATTATTTTTACATGGTGGGGTTACTATATTGTTTTTAATTGCAAATCTGGTTTTTGTCCACTCACATATATTTTCTGTTTTGCGCCCCCCAGCCAGTAGTCGCTCCAGGAAGCGTGCAAGTGGTGTACGAAGCTCAAACTGTGCATCTTTCTAGTTAGGAACTGAGTAATTTCTTCTACTCAACTGTTCTTATAATCTAAATTCAGTAGATGCTCTGTATTGCCCATGATAGATTTTACTTGTGAGGCCGGAGGCCACTCTAGTATGACTTGTAGATTTGTGAAAGCTTGCTGCTGGTTGGGATTATTATATTGTGTGTATGTTGCAGGTTGAGTAATTTTTGTTGGGATTGTTTAAATTACAAGGGAGACTCTGCCAAAATTTTGGTAGAAAGTCTCGATTTCTTAGTAGGTGGGTCCGACATCGGGATGATGTCTGAATAAAGACGGGGTCCGCTTCAGTCTTCGGGAAATTCCGGGGCGGGTCCTGTCATATTCATATACTAGTTTGTGTTCATTAGATGCACGGTTTATTTCCACTATCTTGGCTTAAGAGCTTGATATATGGCTTTGGTTCGAATTTGTTGGAAGGTCGGGGGCCGATTTTGTGAATTGCATGAAATTATCTTGTGCATGCTGCCGGTTGAGAATATTAAATGTGTTCTATGCAGGTTGAAATTCTGGGAAATGTTCAAATTGCAGGGGAGACTCTGTCGAAATTTCGGCAGAAAGTCTTTTGCCTTTATTCCTATTTAGAAAAGGAGGTTATAGTTTTAGTGAGTGGGCCCGACATCGGTGTAATGTCGGAAATTCCATAGGTTTCGTCCCAAGTTTCGAAAAATTCGGGGCGGGTCCTGTCAACATCGTAGCCCTAGTAAAAGAAATTAGTTCATGAAGGACGTATTGAGAAACATAATGGTTGATGAAGACATGGAAGGCACCGAATTCTCCAAGTAGATCCAAGTAGAACGCCAATGATTTAATGAGTGTAGGAATTTGATGGTGTAGCGTTCTCCCCCCCCCCCCACCAAAGAATTCGGTAACCAAAACTCTCTATTTATAATACTCCTAGAAATCCTACATATCTAAGGTATAATTACAATTATTATAAAAATAAGATTCCTAGTAATCTAGGGTCTTCTTGATTTCTTCTTGTTGATTTGGTAAAGACTTGAACCATCTTGAGTTAGGAAATTTGACAACACTCCTTGCGACAAAATGAATGACTTGGCTTCTTTCTAATTAATCTTCAATCTTCATCTTCTGGCCCTTTTTAGCTCAATTTCTCCTATTTCCACAACCTTCTCAAATCTCACAAAACAAATTAAAACAACCAATTTAATTCAAGAAAATCAACAAATAAATAAGTAAAGGAGACATAAAATATATGTAAAATATGGACTTATCAGCAACTGAGCAGAATCATTAAATAATTGATATCCAGATTCCAAATATATATTCAACACATTTCACAAGTTCGCTAGATTGGCAAGTAGGCATAAACAAAACGAACAAAACCGTGTGAGAGGAAGCATTCACCAAGACTTCAGTCTTGGCAAATGGCAATTGTTAATAATTAATCGTTATTTTGGTTGAGCATTAGGAAAATAAGGGAGTTCAAGTACATTGCAAATTACATGATATAGTGATGGATAGAACAAATACGTTGTTTATGAACAGATGGCTCTAATCATCTGTTTGAATATCCACTGCACAATAGTTAGGTTCTTATTCAAATATCGTCATATTACTAAAATGATCAAGTCGAAGGATACCAAATGATCAAGTCACCTTTGAGAACTGTGGGTGTTCTAACAACAGCAAATCAAACTAGAACTTATTTATTTCTAGATGAATTTAAATATACATTACAAACTAAGGGAGAAAAACATCACAAGGTGAAGCATTTTGATTTAAAGAGCTACTTCTACTCTTCTTTATTAATCTAAATTTCCTATCAAGACGAGTCACTTTCACCATAAAATTTTTCCTTGATGTCATCAAACCATCGAAAATAAGCATACCTCCATGATTTCTTCACAATTAATGTGCCACAAACACCCCAAAAGCCTACGATAAAACCAAGAGCCATGCTCATATAGAACCACAACTTGTAATTTCCATCTCCATTGTCATTGTCTGTTGGATCCTTGGGAGTAGAAGTGTTATCTTTGGAGCACTTGGTTGAAAGAGGAAATCCACAAAGGAATGGGTTGCCCTCATAAATGGATGAATCAGGGAGTGCTTGGAGTTGGTTTCCCAAAGGAATTTCACCACTCAAGTTGTTATAAGACAAGTTCAAGTTAGACAAGAAGGTCAAGGATGAAAGACTTTGAGGAATCTGTCCTGAAAGGTGGTTGAGTGAGAGATCAAGAGTATCGAGCTGCGACAAGTTTCCAATCTTTGATGGGATGTTTCCACTGAACTGATTCATTGACAAGTTCAAGTTGCGCAATAGAACGAGACTGCATATTTCTTGAGGGATTTCACCTTCAAACCTATTTGATGAAAGATCAATGCTTTTTACATACGCTAGAGAAGTGTTCAATTGGAGTTCTCTTCCTCTCATCACTGTTGTTTGTTGGTCATACTCTAGATATATATTATAAAAACTGTCATTAAAGATTCTGAGACCAGTGAGATTGTTCAAACACTTGGGGATTGTGCCGGAAAACCAGTTGTGAGCAAGGTCTAGGATGTGAAGGTAGGCAAGATTGCACAACTGTTGTGGGATATGTCCACTTAAAAAATTGGATCTCAGCCTTAGGGTTGACACCGATAAAGCAGTTGATCCTATCCATGGAGGTATTTCACCAGTGAATCTATTATCCCCAAGATCAATGTTCCTCAAAGAAGTGCAGGTTTGCAAGGAAAATGGAATTTCGCCTTCAAAATTGTTGTTGTTCATCTTCAACATGAAAAGAGTACCTGAGGCACCCATTGAACTGGGAAGATTGCCTGAGAGATTGTTGTATGCAACATCTACAATCAGTATGTTAAGCAAAAGGCTCCATGCTTGTGGAAATTCTCCTGATAGCTTGTTGTTTCTCAGAGAAAGGATTAACAAGTGTTTCATGTTGCAAATGGAAGTTGGAATGGTGCCATTCAAATGATTTTCAGCAAGGTAAAATGATTCCAATTTTGGAAACTTTTGGTCCAAATTCAATGGAATTGGGCCAGAAAATGAATTGGTTTCAAGCTTAAACCGAACCACATTATCACCAGACCAAGTTGGAATTGGCCCATCAATTTGGTTATGACTCAAATCCAAAAGCACGGCATTTGGGAATTTCAATTGCAATGGAAGCTTTCCATGGATTTGGTTGTAAGACAAATCCAAATACTCAACTTGGGAAGATATTTTCATGAACCAATCCTCTGGTATAGAATCTGAGATTCCAGTGGCACGAAGTTTGACAAATACAAGGTCAGTTTGAGATTGAAGCCATGACCCAAAGGCAGGACCTACTTTACAGTTCCCAATGTTGATTGTGTGAAGCAAGAAAGGAGGAACCCAATTGTAAGACACCTTAAAACTGAGGGGAATAGACTGATTTGGGTAAGGATCCACTCTACCCAATGCAATGTATTCCAATCTTGTGAGATTTATGAAATGGGCTTCCGTTAAAAACCCTTCCCATGGGTTAAAAGATAGATCTAGGTGAACTAGCTCAGAGAGTTGCCCCAAACTTTCAGGAATAGACCCACTCATATCATTAAGGTAGAGTTTAAGATACTTCAAATTGTGTAGCATCCCTATAGAGGCAGGCAATTGGCTTTTCAGCTTATTAGAAGACAAATCTAGTGACTCTATCTTACTATTGGGACAACTTGATAAACCCCCCAAAAGCTCTTGAATCCCCCCTTCAAATTGGTTATTTGCAAGATTCAATGTCTTTAGATTGCAAAAGTTCCCGAAGAATTTGGGAATTTGACCTGCAAGATCATTAAAAGATAAATCAAGAGCTTCTAGTGATTGGAGGCTTTCAAATTCACTGGGAACTGGACCGGCCAAAAGATTACCACTTAGATCAAGTTTTCTGAGGCTAGACAGATTAAAGAACCACCCAGGAAATGGAAACTTCAAATCATTATATGACATGTCAAGGATCAAAAGTGATGTGACGCTAACATTTCCTAGTGAGATTGAATTGCCTTTAATTTGGCATGCTGGTAAGTGCAACTCTAGTAGGGAAGGAAACTTGTTTAAAACATTTACCAAACTTACCCCAATGTTGCTGAGGTCCACTCCTTCAAGATTGAGGTATTTTAGGGAAGAGAGATTGGAAAGCCTATTCAAGCTGTTGGAAGGTAGTTCAAGTGAAGAGTAGTCAGACTCTTCACTTAGGTCAAGATAGTTCAAGTCTGATAGGTTGCCAAGATGAGCTGGAATCTCTCCTCCAAATGAAGCATATGAGAGATTAAGATACCTCAAACTTTTGAGATGACCAAAGAATGTGGGAATGGGAATCCCTTCAAAATCATTCCTGCTTAGATCTAGGTGGGTCAAAAGTTTCAAGCTAAGTAAAGAAGGATTTATCTCACCACCCAAAGAAGACTTCTCCATCTCTTCCCACTCTCCATCGAAAACAGACAGTGTGTATGTGTATGTATTTTGGAGATCAATCTTTTCAACGTGACCGGTGATGTTGTTGCATGAAATTCCTTTCCATTGACAGCAAGCTTGACCAACCCATGAAGAAAGCCTCCCAGAAGGATCAGTGAGATTTTGTTTGAAGGCGAGGAGAGCCCGTCTCTCCTCGTCCATGCATGGTTTCACACTTGGAAGCGCGTCACCAAAAGAGAGTTTACTAGTGTGTTGATATGAGGAGGCCAAAAGGAAGATGAGCAAATAGTGAGCAATGTTGAGGTGATAAGTTGGGCTGAATAAGTAATTTGTAAAGCTAGGCATTATGTCGCAAAGTTTTCTATGCTTTGGTGGAGTTGGCTACTGAGCACAATATAATTGAACATATATATAGGAGGCAAAGGAGGGTGCGAAAGAGTTAATGAAATAATGCCGTCCACATAAGATTCCAAATCTTCAACCCATTTTACGAGTTATTTATTTGCAAGTGTAGCCCCGGCTAGGCGTGCATACTAGATTGACTAAAAGGCATAAATAATACTAAAAACCCTTATAATCTTTTGGCACCGAAGTCTTTGATTGGTACGTGAGATTTGGAAAAAACTTTAGTAGAGGCATTGAAAAGTCACCATCGTACTCTATTGGCTGATGACTAAGCTCACCATCGTACGTGATTTAACTATTATACCATTGACCAAGACTCAAGTCTTGTATGGTCGGCAGTCTCTGGCTAAAAATTCGTAAGTCCGTGTACCACTTAATGACATAATGAACGAATGTACCAATCAAAGACTTTGGTGCCAAAAGATTACAAGGGTTTTTAGTCTTATTCATGCCTATTAGTCAATCTAGTACGCATCTCTCTCTCTATGGAAAAACACTCCTAGATCTCGTTTGGTTCACGGAACGAATTCGAGGGGAAATTATTTCCCAAGGGATGAGAAAAGGAATATTCTTTTCCCACATTTGGTAATACTGGAAAAGTAACTGGGAAATATCACTTTATTTCATTTTCCATGTTTGTTTTGAGTAGGAATGGAAAACAAAGTTTGTATAAATTTTCAATTATATCCATATTAAATCAAATAAAAAAAGAATACATTTAATGATATATTGTAATTCTAAATTGTTAATGGGGACAAAATGGTCATGAAAAATGTTTATTTAATATTGGTTTATTTTCCAAACTTTCCCATGAGGAGGGAAAACAAAACTCAAGTTAGGAGAATGGCTTCACTTTCTCCCTTACTTTCCCATGGGTCAGACAACAATTTCCTATGCTTGGACTTACCAAACATGGGAAAGCAATTGATTTCCCATTCCCAAGTCTCCTTTCCCATGAACCAAACGAGGGCCCAAAGTTAATCTAGTCACTGTTCTTCCTCTCCTCTCCTCTCCCCTCTTGTCTTCCTCCATTCTCCTCTTCCTCCATTTTCAAAGACAAAAAGCTTCCCATATTTGTCTTCATTTTATTATAATTTTCCTCCAATCATTACAGGTGGTTGCATCACGACGTCGAATCTCCACCACCATCCTTTTCGTGGTTTCTTTCAGTTTGGAATAAGTCGTAGAGACTCTTTTTGAGTTCTCTGTGTAGTTTTTACCTCTACTTTTGTGAAACATTTTCACATCTCCTTTGTAAGAGCTTTTCATCTCTCATCTGTGAGAGTTTTATTTGTCTTGTTATGCTTTGTTTTTTCAAGCTTTATATCTTTTTGATTATTTTGAATCTACAATCTTAATTGGGATGCCTATGCTAGAGTTTCTTCGATCATGTGTGATCATTCGTGGAGGCGCACCAAATTGTCTTAATTTTGATGTTAGATTGCTCCGTTATTGTAATGGCCCTTTGTGACTAGTTTGTATTGGTCATTTGTGGCTAGTGGCTTTTTTGGAATTATGAATGCAATCACATAATTTCTCAACAACAACAAAAACGAATGTACATATGAGAGATATTTTAAACTACTCTTAATTTTGTTGTAAAAGAAGAGATATTCAAACTTGAGTGTAAAATGATGGACTTACTACTCTTACCGTCTGTAATGGCAAAGTGATTCTGAAACAATGAGTGTACATATGAGAAGAGGGGATCTGCTAATTGTTTAAATGTGCAAGAAGGAAATTAATTGATAAACTTCCAATTTGATCTCAGTTCTTAGTCCAAAGGCATTGTTCCAATATCAAATTTTTATCAAATTGCCGACGGTACCCTCCGTGTGATTTCCCATACTCCTTTCCGAATATCACCAAAGATATCTATCTTATTGATGATGTCTGTTTTCTATCACTTTGTATTCTTGTGGGAAAGTTCATGAAAGATAGAAAAGAATGAAAGAGTTAAGTGGGATCGCAATTTCTTGATCTCTACTTAATAGCTTGCAAGTATATGAGCATTACATGATAGTGATTGATTATATAAATACATTATATGAACATGACAATATTACAACTCTTTTTCTTTTTCTTTTTTCAGTTAATATTTGCTTTACAAACCAGCCGATCGACATCAAGTCAATTGTCAATGTTGCCTTATCTTTGATGTCATGAAAGAATCGAAAATAGGCATACCTCCACAACCATAAGTTCTTTACAATGTGCCACAATCAGTGGCGGAGTCATTCCTAGGCTTTGAGTGTCCCTGACCCCCCCTTAAATTTTGATCTTTCCTATATTATGTTATATATAACATATAGAATTTGTAATAAACAACTTAAAATTTAAGTTAAAATTCCCTCTAAAACAAATTAGACATGACTATATGGGTGTTCTACATACTCATATTTTTTACTTCAGCTCCCTAACTTTACAATTCTAGCTCCGCTCCTAACCACAATCAACCCCAAAAAGCCTATGACAAAGCCCAAATGAAAATATTCCCTGCTGACATAGAACCACAACTTAGTTGAAAGAGGGATCATCGAGCAGACAAGTCCAAGTGAGACTAGAAGGTTAAAGAGACACTTCGAGGAATTTGTCCAAAAAGGCGATTGTGTTAGATATCAAGAGTTTCCTTTCCAGCAAGTTTCCAATCTTTGAAGGAATGTTTCCACTTAATAGATTTCTTCTTGACAAGTTCAGGATACTCAATGCAATGAGGGTTGTTATTTCTTCAGGAACTTCACCTTCTAAATTATTCGATGGAAGATCAATGCTTTTCACCCAGAACAGGATTTTTCATATATATGTTCTCTTCCTTTCGACGCCAATGTGGTTTGCTCAATATAGATTTCATTTGTAAGACATTGGAATTACCATACACCAAAGAAATCATATTTTTCAAACACTTGGCAATTGGCCTTGAAAAATTGTTGTGACTAAGATCTAAGATGTCAACCAAAGGGATATGTCCGCTGAAAAAGTTGGATTGCGATCGTATGTTTTGTTGGGCAACCTGCTCTGATATAATGAAAAAAGTTGAGGTTCCACCCTAAAATCAATTGGCAATAGAGAGAGTAGCCCAACTCCTTATAAACCCAGGCTAGTTCCCTTAACTTTTCAATGTGGGATAAATACTCTCAACACGGTGCGGTTGTTGCATAATCCCTTCCCACTGGCAGCAATCATGACTCACCCAAAAAGAAAGCTTACCAAACAGAACCTTAAGATCTTGTTTAAACCTCACAAGTGCTTGCCTTTCTTCCTCAATGCATATTGGTTTCACACTAGAGCTTGCTAGTCCCATTTTTTTGGTTGGTTTCATGCATGGTTTACATTTGGTGCACGAAACCTGACATGGCAGAATGAAATCCAAAATTCCACAGTATCCCTTATCTTTCTGTAATATCCTGAATTTTCTTCTCTCCTCGACAGGGCCCTTGTCTTTCAGTGTTTTCTTTAAGTCTCTTGATGATGATGATTTATGGTTTGGATAAATTGATTTTACCATTGTCATCAATGCTGCTACTTCTACACAAATTGGTTCCTAGTTTTATTTTTAGTTTTGCAGGCGCCACTATACTCAAATTCTATACATATGTCACATATATTATCATCATATTTATACTTGTTTTAATTTCTTGTATAGAAAGTAAATTATACAATTTATATATTATATATTTTTCTTACCCCCAAAAAGAAGAGTGCTCCATCTCATCCCATTCTGCATCAAAACCAGATAGCGCGTATACTTATACGTGTACCGCAGATTCATCATCTCGACATTACCTGTTTTGTTGTTGCATGAAATTCCTTTCCGTTCACAGCAATGTTGACCTGCCCAAGAAGAAGGCCTGCCAGAAGGATCAATAAGATCTTCTTGTTTAAAGGCGAGAAGTGGTCGTCTCTCTTCGTCCATGCATGGAAAATTTTATATGAAAATGTAGAGCTTTGCAAACTCATTCAATTCTAAGTTTCGCCTCAACATTGCTCACTATTTCCTCCCTTTCTACATTTTCATATAAAATTTTCTTTGCTTTAGTGCATATGGCAACTGACCAGTAAAGGAAGTTGAGGTTCCACCACAAAATCAATTGGCAATGGGAGAAGTAGCCCAACTCTGTATAAGCACTTACTAGGTTTCTTAACTTTCAATGTGGGACAAATACTCTCATCAGGCCCCTACATGTGTGGCGAACTTTCAAGCCTAACACGTGGACAACACATATTGGGTGACGTGGAGCACGTGTGGCCGTTGGGCTTTCACACGTTGGCTAATCAACTCTGATACCATGAAGGAAGTTGAGGTTCCACCCCAAAACCAATTGGCAATAAGGGGAGTAGCCCAACTCCTTATAAGCCCTTGCTAGGTTTCTTAACTTTCCAATGTGGGACTCTTATTATATAGGACTTTTAGTGGGTCATACGTGTAGGGGCGTGTGAGAATGTGAAGGTAAAAAGTCTCACATTGGAAAGGAATTGGTTTCTCGTGTTGCCTACTAAAAGTGGTCCCACGTGAGAAAGAGTGTTGAAGAATACACAAGTCCCACATCGAAAACTTAACAAGATAGAAAGTCTCATATAATAAATGGTTCTACTCCTAATAACATCGAGACCTTTTGTATAAAACCTTACACCTGCTAAACACGGTGGTTAAGTGGGGACAATATCGATGTTGCTAATGGTGGGCCAAGAGTCTGTCCCTCTGAAATCTTAACATAGTATAAGAGATCTTAACATGGTATAAGAGCGGGTCGATTGACTAGGCCCGATTAAACCCAAATCAAACAAAAACCCCAAATTGAATTAAAATCAAACAAACCCAAATTTTTTTTTTAAAAAAAAAGAAAAAGAAAAAAAGTGACCGATGTGGAATTGGTTGCACGTGTGGCCCACTAAAAGTGGTCCCACGTGAGGAGTGTTGAAGAATACACGAGTCCCATATCAGAAACTTAACAAAATAGAAAGTCTCATATAATAAATGGTTCAAGTCCTAATAACATCAAGGTCTTTTGTAAAAAATCTCACACCTGCTAAACAGGTGGTTAAGTGGGGACAATATCGATATTGCTAATGGTGGGCCAAGAGTCCGTCTCTCTGAAATCTTAACAAGCAGAATCATTAAATCATTGCCATCCAGATTCCAAGTACTCAACCCATTTTACAAGCTCACTAGATTGGCAAGTAGGCATAAACAAGAGGAACAAAACCGTGTGAGGTTCACCAAGACTGATAGTCTTGGCAAATGGCAATTGTTAATAGTTAATCGTAATTTGGGCGACTAGGAAAATAAGATCAATTTCGCGTGGCCCTTTGCGTGCTTTCTCACCAATCACATCTGGTGGTGACATCTGCAGTATTTAAATGTGACAACTTGTATTCTAGGTGGAAAATCTTTGAACATATCTAAAAGAGAGAGAAAAAAGAAGACGGGGGAGGGGGGCTGCGGCGGTGTGATAGCATGCAAGTACACAGCAAATTACAGGA
This sequence comes from Prunus persica, assembly GCF_000346465.2. Taxonomy (NCBI): domain Eukaryota; kingdom Viridiplantae; phylum Streptophyta; class Magnoliopsida; order Rosales; family Rosaceae; genus Prunus; species Prunus persica. The sequence goes on along the minus strand of NC_034012.1, from coordinate 6,618,493 downwards.
TAGTGATAGATAGAACAAATACGTTTATGAACTTGCCGTTGGAAATTTAATATTAATTAATATTAAATTTCCTATTTGAATGGACATTAATAGAGTTCATTGATCAACCATGGTGTCCTTTGTCAATTTCTAGGAAGAGGTATCAAAGCACATGTTTATTCAATGGATGCATGAGTTGGTTTTTTATTTTGGGACATACCCTTTTGGAAAGGGTTCTTTAGTATCTATAAATAGAATAGTCTTCCTAAAATTAATAAGGTAATTGATTCAGTCAATGTTTATCCATTTGAATACAGAGAGTCTTTGTATAGTCAATGATTATGGTATGTGAGAGGGTTTCCTACATAATCTGGTTCAAAGAGTACTTATGAATTGTAGTGCTTCTTTCACAAGGACATGAGTCGTTGTATTCTGGTAGGCGAGAGCTAGTAACCATAAGCACCTGTGTGGGACATAATTCGTCTTAAGGTCAAAATGTCCAACACTTGCCTCGACTCAAGTATTCAGATTCTTCTAATTCATATTGTAATTTTTCATTGTGTATGTTTGTAACCATGCATTAATTTTTTTAAGCATGAATTGAATGATTATTTCTGAAATTCTGTGTAAAATATAGCAATTATGCCCATTTTTTCCAGCACTTGCTACTTAGTTGATGTCAATAAAAACTGCAGGATTTCCTTTGTAAACTGTACACAAGATTTTGGCACTGGTTACTTTTTTTGGGGTGACTTTTAGTGCTACTGGTCATGTTTTTTCGTGTCTAAAGCCTACGATAAAAATCAAATACCATGTTGACACACAGGAACGATCACAAGTTATCATTTCCATCTTCACTGTTATCGTCCTTTGCATCATTAGAAGTATAAGTGTCTCTAACAGTGGAATCACCATAAACCCAACGTACTCATAATATCCAAACACTTGGAAAGTGCCATTCAAATGATTCTCAGAAAGGTACAACTCCTCCAATTTGAGAGGAAAGGAATATGGATATAAAATCCAGGGATTTGAACCGGAAAATATATCAAGATCAGGGGCGAAGCATTACTGGACCACAGTGGGCGTGGACCTTCAAAGTTCAAACTGATTAAAAATTCACCAAAATTGAAAATCATTTAGCCATTTTTAATTATTCATTTCCATTTTATTTTTATTGACAGCATTACAAGGTTAAATAATTGGATACATATAAATAAGCATAGCATATAAAAATAAATTTAACCGTGGAAGTCGCGGCCATGAGGGAAGAACGTGAAAGGAGGGATATTGTTGACATATTCAACAACAAAATATACATCACAAGATAAGTAGTCTAACTCTGACTTGATTGGTAAACATGTTAGGTTAGAGTTGAAGCATCTTACAATTAATTAAAACTAACAAATTGTGTTAAGGTTGAATACGACATAGCATATGACTTGATTGTCTCTTTGGTATAGCTGCTGGTTAATTTTTGGGCCAAAATCCTTAGAAGAAAGGAAAAAAAACCACACGCATGCATAACATTTATTTCTAGATGAATTAAGGGGAGTACATTATACATTACCAAATAAGAGGAATTTCATACATACTCAAGCATCTTGATTTGAAGGACTACTTCTACATTTCTTTTCTAATCAAAGTTTCCTTTGCAAAGTAGCAACTTTCGCTGCAATTGCTAGCGCTGCCTTATCCTTGATGTCATCAAACCATCGAAAATAAGCATACCTCCATGACTTCTTCATAATTAATGTGCCACAAACACCCCAAAAGCCTACGATAAAACCGAGTGCCATGCTGACGCAGAACCACAACTTATCATTTCCATCTCCATTGTCATTTGGATCCTTGGGGGTAGAAGTGTCTTTGGAGCAATTGGTTGAAAGAGGAAATCCACAAAGGAGTAGGTTGCCCTCATAAATGGATGGATAAGGGAGTGCTCGGAGTTGGTTGCCCAAAGGAATTTCACCACTCAAGTTGTTATAAGACAAGTTCAAGTTAGACAAGAAGGTCAAGGATGAAAGACCTTGAGGAATCCGTCCTGAAAGGTGGTTGAGTGAGAGATCAAGAGTCTGGAGCTGCAACAAGTTTCCAATCTCTATGGGAATGCTTCCACTTAATCGATTCATTGACAAGTTCAAGTTCCACAATAGAACGAGGCTGCATATTTCTTGAGGGATTTCACCTTCTAAACTATTTGATGAAAGATCAATGTTTTTTACAGACGCTAGAGAAGTGTTCAATTGGAGTGCTCTTCCTTTCATTATTGTTGTTTGTTGATCATAATCCAGATATATCTCATACTGACTATAATCCCATATTCTGAGACCAGTGAGATTGTTCAAACACTTGGGAATAGTCCCGGAAAAGCTGTTGTGAGCAAGGTCTAGGATGTGAAGGTAGCCAAGATTGCACAACTGTTGTGGGATATGTCCAACAAAAAAATTGGATCTCAACCTTAGGGTTGACACCAAGAAAGCAGTTGATCCTATCCATGGAGGAATTTTACCAGTGAATCTATTATCCCCAAGATCAATGTTCCTTAAAGAAGTGCAGGTTTGCAAGGAAAAAGGAATTTCACCCTCGAAATTGTTGTTGTTCATCTTCAACATGAAAAGAGAACCTGAGGCACCCATTGAACTGGGAAGATTGCCTGAGAGATTGTTGTATGCAACATCTACAATCATTATATGAGGCAACAGGCTCCATGCTTGTGGGAATTCTCCTGATAGCTTGTTGTTTCTCAGAGAAAGGACTAACAAGTTTTTCATGTTGCAAATGGAAGTTGGAATGGTGCCATTCAAATGGTTTTCAGCAAGATACAATGATTCCAATTTTGGAAACCTTTGGTCCAAATTCAATGGGATTGGGCCAGAAAATGAATTGGTTTCAAGCTTAAACCGAACCACATTGTCAGCAGACCAAAGTGGAATTGGCCCGTCAAATTGGTTATGACTCAAATCCAAAAGCACGGCATTTGGGAATTTCATTTGCGATGGAAGCTTTCCATGGATTTGGTTGTAAGACAAATCCAAATACTCAACTTGGGAGGATATTTTCATGAACCAATCCTCTGGTATGGAATCTGAGATTCCAGTGGCACGGAGTTTGACAGAGACGAGTTCAGTTTGAGATTGAAGCCATGCCCCAAAAGCTGGACGTACTTGACAGTTTCCAATGTTGATTGTGTGAAGCATGAAAGGAGGAACCCAATTGTAAGACACCTTGAAAATGAGAGGAATAGGTAGAGTCGGGTGTGGATCCACTCTACCCAATGCAATGTATTCTAATCTTGTGAGATTTATGAAATGGGCTTCAGTTAAAAACCCTTCCCATGGATTAAAAGATAGATCTAGGTGAACTAGCTCAGAGAGCTGCCCCAAACTTTCAGGAATAGACCCACTCATATCGTTATTGTAGAGGTTAAGATACTTCAAATTGTGTAGCATCCCTACCGAGGAAGGCAATTGACTTTTCAGGTTATTAGAAGACAAATCTAGTGACTCTAGTTCACTATTGGGACAACTTGATAAACCCCCCAAAAGCTCTTGAATCTCCCCTTCAAATTGGTTATTTGCAAGATTCAATGTCTTTAGATTGCAAAAGTTCCCAAAAAGTTTGGGAATTTGACCTGAAAGATCATTAAAAGATAAATCAAGAGCTTCTAGTGATTTGAGGCTTTCAAATTCACTGGGAACTGGGGCACTGAAAGAATTACCACTTAGATAAAGTTTTCTGAGGCTAGACAGATTAAAAAACCATTCAGGAAATGGAAACCTCAAATCATTATTTGACATGTCAAGGATCAAAAGTGATGTGAAGTTAACATTTCCTAGTGAAATTGGAAGGCTTTTAATTTGGCATGCTGGTAAGTGTAACTCTAGTAGGGAAGGAAGCTTGCTTAAAACATTTACCAAAGTCACCTCAGTGTTGCTGAGGTCCGCTCCTTCAAGATTGAGGTATTTTAGGGAAGAGAGATTGGAAAGTTCATTCAAGGTGTTGGAAGGTAGTTCAAGTGAAGAGTAGTCAGACTCTTCACTTAGGTCAAGATAGTTCAAGTTTGATAGGTTACCAAGATGAGCTGGAATCTCTCCTCCAAATGAAGCATATGAGAGATTGAGATACCTCAAACTTTTGAGCTGACCAAAGAATGTTGGAATGGGAATCCCTTCAAAATCATTCCTGCTTAGATCTAGGTGGGTCAAAAGTTTCAAGCTAAGTAAAGAAGGATTTATCTCACCACCCAAAGAAGACTTCTCCATCTCTTCCCACTCTCCATCGAAAACAGAAAGTGTGTATGTGTATGTATTTTGGAGATCAATCTTTTCAACGTGACCAGTGATGTTGTTGCATGAAATTCCTTTCCATTGACAGCAAGCTTGGCCAACCCAAGAAGAAAGCCTCCCAGAAGGATCAGTAAGATCTTGTTTAAAAGCAAGGAGAGCATGTCTCTCCTCGTCCATGCATGGTTTCACACTTGGAAGTGCAACACCAAAAGAGAGTTTACTAGTAAGTGGATATGAGGAGGCCAAAAAGAGGATGAGGAAACAGTGAGTAATGTTAAGGTGATAAGCAGGGCTGAATAAGTAATTTGCAAAGCTAGCCATTATGCTGCAATGTTTTCTTTGCTTTGATGGAGCTGGCTACCGAGCACAATTGAATTTGTACGGCAAAGGAGCCTGCAAAACAATTATTGAAATCATGCCGTCCAGAAAAGATAAGATTCCAAATCTTCAACCCATTTTGCAAGTTATTTGCTAGTGTTGCCTTAGCCATGCGTAAAAATAAATAAATATATCCCTAGCCATGCATGTGTACTAGATTAACTAATAGGCATAAATAAGACTAAAACCCTTGTACTCTTTTGGCACCAAAGTCTTTGATTGTTACGTGAATTTTGTAAATAAAATAAAAAAAACTAGCAGAGGCATTGAGTCCCCATCCTACTCTATTGGCCGATGACTAAGCTTATAAACTATTATACAATTGACCAGGACTCAAGTCTTGTTATATGGGATTGGGAATCAATCATATCTAATTGTCAATAGTTAATGATAATGTGTAAGGAGTGCTGTACCACTTAATGACATATTGATTTTTAGACTAATGAATGTGCATATAAGCCATAGTTCAAACTACTTTTAATTTTGATGTAAAAGAAGAGAGAGATTCAAACTTATTAGTGTAAAATGACGGACTTATTGCTCTTACCAACTGACCTATCATAAGAGGGGATCTACTAATTGTTTGAATGTGCAAGAAGGAAATTAATTGATAAACTTAAATTGAGTTCCAATTTGATCTCTATTCTTATGGTCCCTTCGTGTAATTGATGGTTGTACCCTTCGCGTAATTTCCCATGCGCCTTCCCGAATATCACCAAAAGATCTATCTTAGTCATGATGCCTGCTTTCTGTATGAGCAGTTTGTATTCTTGATGGAAAATTCATGGAAACATAGAAAAGAACAAAAAAGTCCAGCGGCATCGCAATTTCTTGACCTACTCAATAGCCTGCAAGTACATTGCGGATTACACGACAGTGATGGATAAAATAAATAACCCCGTTTTTTCTTTTTCTTTTTCCAACTAACATTTCCTTTACAAACGAGCCAACTTCAAGTCAATTGTCAATGCTACTAGAACCCGGAAAGATCAAAGTTGGAAGCTACGACTGATTCATATTAGTACTTCTTTTTTTTGGCTGTATTTTACGCTTGATATGAATTTCTACCTTATTTTTCGAGCTTGACGATAGTGATGAACAGATAACAATTTCTGAATCACCAAGTTTTTGAAAGGCCAAGAGCTAGCTGTATGTTTGGTCACTGAGAAAAATGAAAGAGAGGAAAAAAAACAAAGGTTCAACTTTTTAACTAGTTTGTCTTTAAAGAAGGCTTTTACAACTCAGATTCATATGTTTCTGCAATTTTAGCATCCTGTCTTGCCTCTGTAATTCTATATCTATCATTAATGAAAGTTTTTGAGGAATATAAATTGATTTTATTATAGAGAATAATGTTCCCTCCACTATTGCTGCACAATATCCGGACTTAGCTTGACTTGACCGGGATGCAGGTGTAGTATATATGACAGTATGCTTTTACTAACTGCCATTTGAAATAAATAGACTAGAAACATATTCAATTTTATTTCTGGTTTCCACCTGTGACAACATGTAATAATATTTATGAAAATATCGAATATATTAGTTATACATTACCAACATAAGGAAAAAAACTATAAACATCAAATGTTGCATCATGATACATATAGCATTTCATCAACTGCTACAATATTTTTTCTTTTTCTTTTCCCAATCAAGATTTCCTTTGCATTCGAGCCAACTTCAGTTCAATTGCCAATAATACCTTATTTTTGATGTCATCAAAGAATCGAAAATAAGCATACCTCCATGACTTCTTCACAAGTAATGTGCCCCAAACACCCCAAAAGCCTACGATAAAGCCCAACACCATGCTGACATAGAACCACAGCTTATCATTTGCATCTGCATTACTGTCCTTTGCATTCGTAGCAGTTAAAGTTTCATCTCCAGGGCACTTAGTTGAAAGAGGCTCTCCACACAGTAATTTGTTGCCCTCATAAATGGACGAATCATTAAGCGTCTGAAGTTGGTTGCCCAAAGGAATTCTACCAGACAAGTTGTTATAAGACAAATTCAAGTGGGACAAGGAGGTTAAAGAAGAAAAGCTTTGAGGAATCTGTCCGAAAAGGCGATTGTTTGAGAGATCAAGAGTTTCCAGCCAACGCAAGTTTCTTTGAAGGAATGCTTCCACTTAATTGATTTCTTGACAAGTTCAGGATACTCAATGCAGTGAGGCTTGTTATTTCTTTTGGGATTTCACCTTCCAAATTATTTGATGAAAGATCAATGCTTTTCACCAAGAACAGGGTTTTGTGATATACAAGTTCTCTTCCTTTTGACGTCAATGTGGTTTGCTCAAAATAGCTTTCATAGTAACTCGCATTTGAAAAACCATCAACCAAAGAAGTCATATTTTTCAAACACTTGGGAATGGTCCCTGAAAAGTTGTTGTGACTAAGGTCAAGGATGCCAAGACGGGGAAGATTGCACAACTGATGGGGGACATGCCCGCTTAGAAAGTTGGATCGGAGTCGTAGGGAAAACAGCTGAGGTGCATTTGATCCTATCCGTAAAGACATGTTTCCAGTTAATCTGTTGCCTCCAAGATCAATACTCGTCAGGTAAGTGCAATTTTTCCATATAGAAGAAGGGATTCTGCCCCCAAAATTGTTGTTGTTCATCTTTAATACCCAAAGTTCACTTGGGACTCCCATTGAACTTGGGATATTGGCAGATAGATTGTTGTATCCAACATCTACAATCGATATTGCGGGCCACAAACTCCATGCTTGTGGGAAGTCTCCAAATAACTGATTGTTTCTCAAGGAAATGATGGACAAACGTTGCATGTTACAAATGCTGGGGTGAATTATGCCTTTCAACTGATTATCAGAAAGATACAATCCTTGCAGTGTGGGCATCAGTTGGTCTAGATTTAAGGGGATTGGCCCTGAAAATGAATTGCTTTCCAGATCAAGGATGGAGGCATTAGCTGACAAGAGTGGGAGTGGACCTTCAAACTCATTATGACTCAAATCAATATGATATAAATTTGGACATTTTAATCGGAGTGGAAGCCTCCCACTGATTTGATTGTAAGACAAATCCAAATATTTGAGTTGCAAAGATATCTTCAAGAACCACTCTTCTGGTATGGCATCCGAGATTCCAGTACTATGAAGGGTAACATCGAATAATTCAGTTTGAGATTGAAGCCAGACAGGAAAGGCAGGACCTACACTGCAATTTGGAATGCCAATTGTGTAGAGCTTGGAAGGAGGAACCCACTCATAAGTAATATTGAAAATGAGCGACATAGGTCGATATGTGGACACATCTATAGATCGTAATCTTGTCAGATTCATGAAATGAGATTCTGTTAAAATGCCTTCCCATGAATTCCCATACAAGGCTAGGTGAACTAGCTCAGACAGTTGTCCCAAACTTTCTGGAACAGATCCATTCATATGGTTATAGCTGAGGTTTAGAGTTTTCAAGGATGACAACTTTCCAATAGAATCTGGAATTAATCCCCAAAAGTAATTCGACTCAAGGTTAGGGTACTGCAACTTGTGCAACATCCCCAAGTTGGCAGGCAACTCATTTTCCAGCCTATTAGAAGACAAATCTAGAGATTCTAATACACTATCCGTACAGTTTGAAAAACCACTCAAAAGCTCTTGAATCCCCCCATCAAGTTTGTTGCCTTGAAGATTTAAGGTCTTTAGCTCACACAAATTTCCAATGAGTTTGGGAATTTGACCTTGGAGGGCATTATTAGCTAAATCAAGGCCTTCCAGATATTTGAGGCTTGCAAATTCATGAGGAATGGGATCAGTGAAATAATTTTGACTCGGATTGAGTTTTCTGAGGCTTGTAAGATTAGAAAACCAGCTGGGTAAGGGAGAAATGATATAATTCATTGACATATCAAATGTCGAAAGTGAAGTGATATTTATCTTCTGCATTGAGAGTGGAATATCGGTAATTCGGCAGTAAGACAAATGCAACTCTAACAGTGAAGGAAGCATGCTGACTGCGTGTAGCAAACTTACTCCTGTGCTGACAACATCGATCATGTGGAGATTGAGGTATTTTAAGGAAGAGAGATGAGGATGCCAATTCAAGTTTTTGGAAGATATTTCCAACCCTAAATTTCTACTGAGGTCAAGATAGTTCAAGTTTGAGAGGTTACCAAAGTTAAGAGGAATTTGTCCAACAAAAGATGCGAAGGAGATATCGAGATGTCGCAAACTCTTAAGCTGGCCAAAGAACTTAGGAAATGGAGCCTCTTCAAAGTAGTTATTAGAAAGGTCAAGTGTTTCCAAGGATGACAAGTTTCCAATAAACTCTGGAATTTTAACTGGATAAGATAATGCAAAGGAGAGGTTGTGATACCTCAAACTTTTATGCAGACCAATGGACTTAGAAAGTTCAAAACTATTCCCACTTAGATCTAGGTAATACAAATGTTTCAAGCTAAGCAAAGAAGGATTTATCTTACCCTCCAAGCAAGAGTGTTGATAAGCCAACTCGTCCCGGTCATATTCAGGATTGGATGTTGGAAATGGATATGTATTCCGAAGGTCCAACTTTGCAACATGACCTGTGCGGTTGTTGCATGTTATCCCATTCCATAGACAGCAATCAAGACCCGCCCAAGAGGAAAGCCAACCGGAAGGATCAGTTACATCTTTTTTGAAGCTCAGAAGTGCCTGCCTTTTGTTAGTGTATAAGCATTGAGCTAATTTGAGCTCAGTGTTAATTAGCCTAGTATTTCATTGTGTATTCACTTTGTCTTAGAAAATGACAAGTGTAAGGCTGAGATGCAATATTATGTGTGTGCATCCAGCTAAGGATAACGGTCATGTACTTCATGCTTTGTGTGTGTGCGTGATTGAATTGAGGAAAAAGAATATACATATCCTTGCTCTCTGACTTAGAGAGTAAGTAGAGCAGTTTTACAAATTTCTCTTCTTCCATTCCTCTCACTCCTCTCTCTGAAAAATCATCTAGAATACTAACAAACACTCTCAAACTTTTACACCTTTCTTCCTCCATGCATGATTTCACACTGCCTGGAAGTCCATCGACCAAACAGAGTTTAGTAGTGCTCTGCAGATATGAAGAGGCCAAAAACAAAGAGCAAATAGTGAGCAATTTTGAGATGATTGCTAGGATTGAAGTTTGCACGGCAGCTATCCATTGTACAAAGCTTTCTTTGTTGCAGATGGATACTGATTGCATGCAAAGTGAAATTACATGTAGCAGAAAGCAGCTCATAAAATTATTTTGAAGTCAATGGTGTCCAAATTCCTAGTCTTAAGCAAGTCCACCATGTCCCCACACAAGTAGTGGAGTTGATGCATTTTCTTTGTTTACTTTTTCTGCAGATGGCCGCTGAGCACAGTAAGTAATATTCATATTAAAAATTTCCAAATTCCAAGTTTTCTTGACTTTGGTAGCCAAAGCAATAATGCTAGGATTATTGATTATAAATTTTCTTGACTTTGGTAGCCAAAGCAATAAGTTATTGTGGTTGCCAAGAAGCCTGAAATGCTACCGTGTGAGACAGGTAATGTCTCGTTCCGAGAAATTTTAACAAAACGTGTTTGGACCTTTCTCTGCATTCAATCCTTACTCTTTAAATTTTTTTTCTTTTTTTTAAAGTAAATCAACACTTTATTGATAAGAGCACAATGAGAGCTTACAAAGGCTAACAATGCTTAGGAGAAACCAGGCCAACCGTGAAACAAAGCAAATAAGAGGCAGGACCTCTTAGGATTCAGAACCAAACAACAATGAAAACAAGCAGATGCCCAAATGCAGAGATCTTTTTTCCAATCAAAACATCCTCTGCAGCTGAGCCAATTTCAATGCAATCGCTAGTGATATACCTTATCTTTGACGTCTTCAAAAAATTGAAAATAAGCATACCTCCGTGACTTCTTTAAGAGTAATGTGCCACAAACACCCCAAAAGCCTACGACAAAGCCGAGTATCATGCTCACATAGAACCATAACACTCCATTATCATTTCCCTCTTCAATATTGTCTTTTGCTTCCTTGGTAGTGGAAGTATCATCTCCCGGGCACCTGAAAATAAGCTTTTAAATACTAGTGTTTTGGAGTTGTGGATCCGGAAATTTTTTAGTGCAAACATGTCACACCTTATGTACCTTCAGCCTTATAATTAATTTTTATATGATATGAATGATTACATATTGTGGAAATTTGTCTTATATTGAAGCCCATCAGTTTGAGCCTTTTGTTTTTGCAAAGGCCACACAGCTTTCGCAAGTGGTTTGAAATCAGCCATACATAACATCCATCTCTTTCTCATTTGAAATGAGTGTGGCGCCACAAATTTGTGAAGGAGAGCAAGTCTCTTTCTCCTGTTTTGGTTGTGGTGCTGCACCATTTGTTTAAGAGAAACAGAGGTGGCCACACTATTTTGAAGAGAAAACTCGTCTGATCACGGTGTCTTGTTTTCTGCGTAAGAGAGTGAGGTGAGCTGCTACTTTATAAGAGAATCTTCTCTTTGTCTTAGTGTAGGTTGCTGCAATTTGAGTAAGGAGAGAGATAAGCTCTCTTTGGTTCGTTGTACAGCAGCTGCGCATTTGAGTTAATTCTCCTCTTTGGTCCCCCTCAGAAACCAGGCCAATGGTTTCCAAATTCCAAGTCCTTAGCACAATTTCTTGACCTTGGTTGCCAAAGCAAGTCCACCATCCCCACACAAGTAGTGGAGCTGAGATGGATGTAATAAATGAACGTTTTCCGAATTCCAAGTCCTCTGCCAATTTTTCAAATTTGCTAGTCCCAGTCAGCTAGTTGCCCACGTTGATACATCTTCTTGACTTTGGTTAATTTTTGTTGACTTTGGTAGCCAGAGCAATAATGTAAATTGTGGTAGCTAAAAAGCCTGCGACGTTAACGTGTGAGACAGGCAATGTCTTGTTCTGAGAAATTTTAACAAAACTTCTTCCAAGTAAATCAAAACTTTATTAATAAGAGCACAACGAGAGCTTACAAAGGCTAACAATTTCTAGGAGAAACCAGGCCAATCCTCAAACAAAGCGAGGAGGCAGGGCCTCTCTTAGGTGTCAGAACCAAACAACAAAAGCAAGCAGATGCCCAAATGCAGAGCTTGAAACACCTCAAAACTAGCATTTCCTTTTCCAATCAAAACTTCCTTTGCAAATGAGCCAATTTTAATGCAATTGCTAGTGATACTTTATCTTTGATGTCATCAAAAAATTGAAAATAAGCATACCTCCATGACTTCTTTAGGAGTAATGTGCCACAAACACCCCAAAAGCCTACAACAAAGCCGAGTACCATGCTCACATAGAACCATAACACTCCATTATCATTTCCCTCTTCAATATTGTCTTTTGCTTCCTTGGTAGTGGAAGTATCATCTCCTGGACACTTGGGAAGAGGAACCCCACACAATGAGGGATTCCCTTCATAAATGGATGGATCATCGAGTGTCTGAAGTTGGTTGCCCAAAGGAATTCTTCCAACCAACTTGTTATAAGACAAATTCAAGTGAGACAATGAGGTTAAAGAAGAGAATCTTTTAGGTATCTGTCCCGAAAGATGGTTGTGTGAGAGATCAAGTGTTTCCAGCCAACGCAAGTTTCCAATTCTCGAGGGAATGTTTCCACTTAATTGATTCATTGACAAGTTCAAGATACCCAATGCAATGAGGCTGCTTATTTCTTCAGGGATTTCACCTTCAAAATTATTTGATGAAAGATCAATGCTCTTTACCGCGAACAAGGTCGTATTATATTCGAGTTCACTTCCTTTTGAAATTACTGTTGTTTGTTGATTATAATCTGGTGAGACGCCTAGGGTATTCACAGATGTGAAAACAGTGATATTATTCAAACACTTGGGAATAGTCCCTGAGAAGTTGTTTTGACCAAGATCTAGTATATGAAGGTTGCGAAGATTGCACACTTGTTGCGGGATATGTCCATTTAAATTGTTGGATCGCAACCTTAGGATACTCAACATGTTCATTTTTGATCCTATCCACAAAGGTATGTTTCCAAAAAATTTGTTGCCACCAAGATCAATAGTTTCCAAATCAGAACAATTTTGTAACGAAAAGGGAATTTTACCGCCAAAATTGTTGTTGTTCAGCTTTAATACTTGAAGATGACTTGAGACCCCCATTGTACTAGGAATGTTACCAGAGAGATTGTTGTTTGCAACGTCTAGAATCGTTAAGTTGTAGCAAACACTCCATGTTTGAGGAAGATCTCCAGATAATTGATTTCTCCTGAGGGAAAGGATTGACAAACTTTTCATGTTGCAAATGCTGGGTGGAATAATACCACCCAAATTATTCTCAGAAAGATGCAGTTCTTGTAATTGGAGAAAATACTGGTCGAAGTTCGATGGAATTGGCCCAGAAAATAGATTGCTTTCAAGGTCAAGAATGGTGGCATTAGTGGACCAAAGTGGAAGGGGGCCCTCTAATTGATTATGACTCAAATCTACAGATTGTAAATTTGGAAATTTCAGTTGGGATGGAAGCTTTCCAAAGATTTGGTTATAAGATAAATCCAAATATTCAACTTGGGAAGATATCTTCAAAAACCAGTCCTCTGGTATGGAATCTGAGATTCCAGCACGGCGAAGTGTGATTGAGGATAGTTCAGATTTAGATTGAAGCCAAAAGGGAAATGCAGGACCTACTTGACAGTTGATAATGTTAACTGTGTGAAGTGTGAAAGGAGGAAGCCATTCATCAGCCATGTCGAAAATGAGGGACATAGGTTGGCCTGGTTTTGTGCCTATTGCAACATATTCTAATCGTGTGAGATTTATGAAATGAGCTTCAGTTAAAATACCTTTCCATGAATTCCAAGACAAATCAAGGTGAACTAGCTCAGAGAGTTGTCCCAAACTTTCGGGAATAGAACCGTTCATAAGATTATAGCTGAAGCTTAGTGTTTTCAAGGATGATAAATTTCTAATAAATTCTGGAATTGAGCCTTGAAAATTGTTGAACCCCAGGTTAAGATGCTGCAACTTGTGTAACATGACTAAGGAGGCAGGTAATTCGCTCTCAAGTCTATTATAAGACAAATCCAGTGACTCCAATCTATTTTCTGAACAGTTTGAGAAACCATTCAAAAGCACTTCAATCCCCCCAACAAATTCGTTTTCATTAAGATTCAAGATCTTTAGTCTGCACAAATTTCCAATGAATTCTGGAATTTGACCCTCGAGCTCATCACCAGATAAATCAAGGTATTCTAGATATTTGATGCTTGTAAACTCAGAAGGGATGGGACCAGTGACAGAATTATATCTTAGATCTAGTTTCCTGAGGCTAGTAAGATTGAAGAACCAGCTGGGAAATGAAGAATGAATATCGTTTTTTGAGATATCAAGGATCAAAAGTGATGTGAAATTAATTGAACGCAATGAGAGTGGAAGGTTTTCAATTTCACATGAAGATAAGTGTAACGCTAACAATGAAGGCATCATGTTAACAGCATGTAGCCAACTAGCTCCTGTGCTGCCAAGGTTTACTCCATTGAGATTCAGATATTTTAGGGAAGTCAGATGAGATAGCCAATTCAAGTTTCCGGAAGATATTGCCCATGACAAAAGGAAATTACTACTGAGGTCAAGATAGTTCAAGTTGGACAAGTTACCAAGAGAAGAGGGAACCTCTCCAGCAAATGATGCAAAGGAGACATTGAGATATTGCAAACTTTTAAGCTGACCAAAAAACTTAGGAATGGGAATGCCATGAAAATTGTTCTCGCTTAGGTCCAGGTAAATTAAGTACTTCAAGCTAAGCAAAGAAGGATTGATCTTACCCCCCAAACTAGAGTTCGAAGACCGCTCGTAAGCCAACTCCTTCCAATCTTCTTCATCAATGGGAGCTGTGAAAAGCAACCGTGACTTGCCAAAGAAGCCAACTTGTTTCCGGAGGTCCACCTTTGTAACGTGGCCTGTGAGGTTGTTGCATGAAATCCCTTTCCATCGACAGCAATCATGACCAACCCAAGAAGAAAGTGTACCAGAAGGATCGGTAAGATCTTGTTTAAAGCTGAGAAGGGCACGCCTTTCTTTCTCAGTGCATTTCAAAATTGGAAGTCCATCACCAAAAGAGAGGTAATAGGAAGAGGCCAAATACAGAAAGAGCAAATAGTGAGCAAAATGAAGATGAAAGGTAGGGTTATTACTATCCATGATCAAACAAAGTTTTCTTAGTTTGCTGCAGATTGGTACCAAGCACAAATGTATTAATAGGCTTCAAGGAAAGTGTAACGAAACAACCAGAGCTGAAGGCAATGGGGTCCTCAGCCCATTTTTGTTGACTTTGGTTTCCAAAGCAATAATTGAAGGATTATTTAATTGGGCCTCTGAATTCTGTTCAATGGTAATTTAAAAAAAAATATTAATCGTGATTGGCACATGATCTTAAAAACCAGTGAAGAACATAATCTGTCATATAATCATCTGGTATAAATTATAATATATCCACACGTCAGGGCTTTCAATGCAAGATACATGAATAATTTTCTGCCTAGTCCAATTCGAATATGCTGCAAAATGTTTCTGATGTTAAAAGAACTTTAGTACTAAACTGTGGGATAAATTTACTTAATTCACATTTATGCTACAAGAAATATAGAAAAATCAAGAAGCTTAAGAAAAAAAGCTAATGTCGGCTTGGAGTAGCAAATACCGTAGAAGGATATTGAGATTTCTAGAAATGGGAAGTCGGAAGCCACATGCAACCTTGGAGAATTATCTAGAGAAAGCCAAATCTTCCTAGCTCGGTGGACCAAGGTATGGCAGGTGGATCATGCCTATAAATAGACATACATGTGATCATACAAGAAGGAGCGGAAAATAGCTACCCAAATCTTAACTAGTAAGCTAGCAACCTAAATTAGTTAGCTATTTTGGGTGTCATGTGAGTTTTTCCGGTTCGAGGTTGTGGGTATGTGGGTATGTCCTAACATTAGTGGTGAGAGTAATCAATCTTCCTCTAAACTTTTTGTTATCCACACAAAAACAAAAAAATAAAAACAAAAAAAAAAGTAGTTAGCTATATATATGGCTAATCAACTAAGGTGGTATAGGGAGTTAACCAAGAGAACTCTCAACTAAGAGAGCCAAGATCTACCCAAATTAAACTATGTTGTGGAGCCAATAAGCTCACCAAAGGCCAAATAACCCAAACTAATCTAAATCAAGTGCGGTGACCAATAAGCGAATAAGTTAGAAGGGTAATAAGCCTATACCAAGCTATGTATTATTCTCCTCCAGTGTAGAAAATAAAAATGTTTGCAGAACACGCAAGCAGAGTCTTTTAGCAGATGAGTTATTACATAATAGAATATATATATATATATATATATATAGAAGAAAGCAGCATCAAGCATACAACTTGAAGAAGGAATTCTGCCCACAAGGAATTCAGCTTTAATACAAGAAGTGAGCTTGGGAGTCCGATTGAACTTGTGATATTGCTAGATAGATTGTTGTGTCCAACATCTACAATCAGTATTAAGAGCTACAAACTCCATGTTTGTGGGAATTCTCCAAATAACTGATTGCTCCTCAGGGAAAGGATGGACAAACTTTGTATATATGTTACAAATGATGGGGTAATTGTACCTTTCAACTGATTTTCAGAAAGATACAATCCTTGCAATGCGGGCATCACTTGGTCTAAATTTGAGGGGATTGGCCCTGAAAATGAATTGCCTTCAACATTAAGGATGGAGGCATTAGCTGATGTTGGTTTTTAGAAGAACAATAGAGTGATTTTATTAATTCAACAATAGATGGGCTTTATAGAGCAATAGGCTTATTGGCCTTCAACAACTAGAAACTGTTCACTAGGCTTATTGGCCTCTTTCCTATTTTCTGGCTTATCACTCTTAGTTCACTTATACAAGAGGCAACACCTATTTATAGATATAGGCTGCCGCCATTGTCCAAGTCGGTGGACTTGGCTTTCTTCTCATAGCCACTAGTTTACAAGATTTTTGTTAGGACTTTTCTAGAATGCCTACAACAATTATGTCTTAAACTTGACTTTGTCAAAGTTGGTGGATATTTCTTGAGGTTTCTACTTTTTTTTAGATTTTTCTACATTCTTCAGGACAAGTGTGCATTAAATTTAACAGCTGACGAGAGTGGAAGTGGAACTTCAAATTGGTTATGACTCAAATCAATGTGATATAAATTTGGACATTTTAATCGGAGTGGAAGCCTCCCACTAATTAATTTGATTGAAAGACAAATGAGTTGCAAAGATATCTTCAAGAACCACTCTTCTCGAATTGCCTAGGAGAAACCAGGCCGATCGTGAAACAAAGCAAAGAAACAGGGTCTCTTAGGTGCCAGAACCAAACAACAAAAGCAAGCAGAAGCCCAAATGCAGAGCTTCAAAGACCTCAAAACTAGCCTTTTCTTTTCCAATCTACACATCCTTTACAAATGAGCCAATTTCAATGCAATTGTTACTGACATCTTATCTTTGATGTCGTCGAAAAATTGAAAATAGGCACACCTCCATGATTTCTTTAGGAGTAATGTTGGGAGGATTCGTGGATTATTTTACTACCTATAGTGTATTACCATATATTTGTATTCTACGGATACGTTTGCATGTTTAGGCTTCGTATGAAATTTGTATTGTACATTAATTCTAACTAAGTTTTTGAAAGGCTTAGAGCTTGATTCTCCTATTCCCAAACGGTTTCTTCATCATCTCTTCGTATTCCATGCATTGTCATTATTGTATTAATAGATAAAATTAAGGGTTTGCTGATTTTATAATTATTAACTTATTATTATTTATAATTTTATCATGATCAGTAGCTAAAATTAAAAGCACACCAACAGCTTACAACAAACACTTGTTCGATACAACAAAATCAAATGAGGAACAAACTGTCCAACAAGGCCCAAATGCAGAGCCTGCAACGCCTCCAAACTAAACAAACTAACCTATCTTTTCTTCTCCAATTATCAAGATTTCCTTTGCAAACGAGCCACTTTCAATGCAATTGTTAATGCCACTTTATCTTTTATTCCGTCAAAGATTCGAAAATAGGCATACCTCCATGATTTCTTTAGGACTAGTGTTCCACAAACACCCCAGAAGCCAACAATGAGGCTGATTATTCCTTCAGGTATTTCACCTTCTAAATTATTTGATGAGAGATCAATGCTATATACCAAATCCAAAGTCTTGTAGTAGTCATTCTGTGGTTAGCTTCGATGTTTCCTTTTATTCAAGGGTTTTTGGTTTTTCATTTATTTATGACTTCAGCAAGAATCGAACTCTGACGCTACGTTAAATGGAGAAGCGCTGGAGCCAACTCCACCAGACACGCCCTTGTGCAAATGTCTAGCACGCTATACTATATATACATTTCCTATAATATTAATATATATAATATAAAGAAATTTTTTTTCCGGGGGCCCTGTGCAGTGGCACCACTTGTGCCACCCCAGGGCCGCCCCTGAAGTCTTTGATAGGTGGATTAACAAAGCCATTAGTGGGTGACTATTGAGAGAGACAAGGGGCCAAGGACTCAGTACTAATAAATTTATAAGTCGTGTTCAAGGTCATAAAAATTAATTAATCGTGATTGGCATGATCTTGAAAACCAGTGAAAGAAATTTGTGTGTTATTCATGGTTGCAAATGTGTCAATGTGTTCGGGCGACAGTGTCTTTGCCAATAGAGTTGCACCTGTGTAGAAATGAAGAAATGAAGAAATGAAGAAAGGTTACCTGAACTTGCATCTGCGACAGTGTTTTGAAAACAATAATTGCTAAGTCTTGCACTACTTAAAAATGATTGATTTGTAAAGGAATGCTACTCTCTGAATTTCCTTCTTCTTCTTTTTGTTTGACGAACCATAGTTAGGGGAGCAGAGTTCGAACCTTGGACCTAGGGTAAAGTATAAACCTCAACTTATAAAGTTTGCAAGTCTACTAATCAGGTACAAAATCCAAGCAGAAAATAAAAATGTTTACAGAACATGCAAGCAGAGTCTTTTAGCAGATGACTTATTTATTACATATTACAAGATATATAGAAGAAAGCAGCATCATGAATACAACTATATGAATTCACCAAATTTCTCAAAGTGTTTAAGCTTCAATGAAATGCTTTTTTCCCAATCAAAATTTGTTTTGCAAATGACTAACTTTCAATGCAATTGCTAACGCTACCTTATCTTTGATGTTATCAAAGAATCGAAAATAGGCATACCTCCATGACTTCTTTATGAGTAACGTGCCACAAACACCCCAGAAGCCTACAATGAAGCCAAGCATGATGCTGACATAGAACCAAAGCATTCCTTCATCACCTTCATCTTTGTTTTCTCCTGCCCCACTAGAAGGAAAAGGTAGTCTATTAGGTGTGTCGTCTCCCGGACACTTGGTTAAAAGAGGAAGGCCGCAGAGTGATGGATTGCCCCCATAAATGGATGAGTCATTGAGCGTCTGGAGTTGGTTGCCCCAAGGAATTCTTCCAGTCAAGTTGTTATAAGACAAGTTCACGTGAGACAAGAATGTCAATGAGGAGAAACTCTGAGGAATTTGTCCACAAAGGTGATTGTGTGAGAGGTCAAGAGTTTCCAACCATCGTAAATTTCCAATCTTTTGGGGAATTCTTCCTCTTAATTGATTTCTTGACAAGTTCAAGGTCCCTAATGACATGAGGCTGGTTATTTCTTCAGGGATTTCACCTTCTAAATTATTTGATGAAAGATCAACGCTATATACCCATTCCAAAGCTGTCCTGTAATAAACGAGTTCACTTCCTTTCGACACAACTGAGGTTTGAACATCATAATATGTAGGCATGGTATAATTATTGTATGGAAAAACGGTCAGAGCAGTCAAATTCTTCAAACACTTGGGAATTGTCCCTGAAAAGTTGTTATCACCAAGGTCTAGGATGTGAAGGTAGGGAAGATAGCACAGCTGGTGGGGGATATGTCCACTTAACAAGTTGGATCGCAATCGTAGGGTAGACAACATGGACAAGTTTGATCCAATCCACCAAGGAACTTGGGACACCCATTGAACTTGGAATATTGCCAGAGAGATTATTGTCTGCCACATCTACTACCCTTATATTGTGCCACAGACTCCATGCTTGAGGGAAGTCTCCACTTAACTGGTTCCTCCTTAGGGAGAGCATTGACAAGTTTTGCATGTTGCAAAGAGAGGCTGGAATAGCACCATTCAAATGATTCTCAGAAAGATACAAAATTTCCAATTTGGGCATCAGTCGTCCAAAATCTAAGGGAATAGGCCCTGAAAATAAATTGCTTTGAAAATCGAGGATAGAGGCATTAGAAGATAAAAGTGGGAGTGGACCTGCAAAATGATTGTGACTCAAATCTATTTGATATAAATTTGGACATTTGAATTGAAATGGAAGCCTTCCATGGATTTGGTTGTAAGATAAATCCATAAGTTGGAGTTTGGAAGATAACTTCAAGAACCATTCTTCTGGTATAGAGTCTGAGACTCCAGTGTTGTGAAGGGTGACATCAGATAGTTCGGTCTGCCATTGAAGCCATACAGAAAAAGCAGGACCAACACTACAATTGGTAATGTCAATTGTGTAGAGCTTGAAAGGAGGAACCCATTCATAAGCCACACTGAAAATTAGTGACATAGGTTGGTCTGTGGACACATCGAGATGTCGCAATCTAGTGAGATTCATCAAATGTGTTTCTGTTACAATGCCTTTCCATGAATTCTGAGACAAACCCAGGTCAACTAGCTCAGAAAGTTGCCCAAAACTTTCAGGAATGGCCCCATTCATGTTGTTACGTCGAAGGTTTAGAGTTTTCAAGGATGACAAGTTTCCAACAGAAGTTGGTATTGGTCCCCAAAATGAGTTGTCTTCAAGGTGAAGATGCTGCAAGTTTGTTAGCACTCCTAAGGAGGCAGGTAATTCTGTTACAAACTCATTAATAGACAAATCTAGTGACTCTAGTCTATTATTGGTACAATTTGAGAAACCACTCAAAAGCTCTTGAATCCCCCCATCTAATGTGTTGTCCTCGAGACTTAAGAACTTTAGATTGCAAAAGTTTCCAATGAGTTTGGGAATTTTACCTTTCAGATAATTATGAGACAAATCAAGGTGTTCCAAAGATTCGAGGCCTGCGAGTTCGCTTGGAAAATGACCACTGAAAGAAATGCCACTTAGATCAAGTTTTTTGAGGTTGGTAAGATTGAAAAAGCAATTGTGAATCACTGCATCAGATGATGCAAATGAGATGTTGAGATATCTCAAACTTTGAAGTTGGCAAAGAAGGCTAATCCCTTGCAAGTTATTGTCACTCAGGTCTAGGTGGCTTAAATGCTTCAAGCTGAGCAAAGATGAAGTTATCTTACCTCCCAAGCAAGACTCTTCATAAGCTGCCTCGTCCCACTCTTCACCATAATCATCAGCGTAATCATCAAACAAGCGATCTTCATATGTGTTACGGAGGTCAATCTTTCTAACACGACGACTGCGGTTGTCGCATGAAACTCCTTTCCAGTGGCAGCAATCGTGGCCAACCCAAGAAGAGAGCCTACCGGAGGGATCGGTAAGATGATGTTTAAATCTAAGAAGTGCTTGCATCTCTTCCCGGAGGCATCCATCAACCAAACGAAGCTCAGTAAGGTGTAGACATGAAGAGGCCAATGAGAAAAGGAGCAAATAGTGAGCAATATTGAGGAGATAAGTAGGGTTGAATAAGTTAGCATTGCACCTATCCATTACCATTATGCAGAGTTTTATTGATTTGATGCATACAATACAAATACAAATGAATTTATAGGAGGCTAGAAACAACGCGTAATGTTAATAATGAGTACTGAAATTGAAGGTGTTGGAATTCAAAGCCCTCTCATTTGCGTTGACTTTTGTTGACCATTTTTCAAAGGTTAGTGGTGGAATTTATGTACACCCACCACCACTAATGTTTCATTGAATTTTACACATTAGTAAGATTAGCCTCTTTCTAATGGTAGAATTATATAGTGAGGGCGTATAATATAGGTAGTTATGAGGGCGTTAAGACTCTTAGATATGGGTCTATCTTCTTATTATTGAATCAAATTGATTATCCGTTAGTTAGTTTGATATAATGATTTTATTTACAAGGCCATATAGTTGGTTAGCTATTTGTGAGCCCAAATCCAATTAAAAGAAAGAAAAGTTAATTAATATTTCTTTATAATAAAAAATGGAAAAGTGAAACAGCTTTTGTCATTGATGGGAGGAAAACTGCATATGAAGCAGCTTTGTACACGAGATTAGCATGAAAAATAGCAAAAAGATGGCAAAATTAATCAATGACAGAAACCCAACAAATTTAAAATTAATTAATTAAAAAACAACAACATTGAAAAGAAAAAGAAAAGGAAATTCTAGTTATTTTTTATCAAAGGCAAGCAGAGTTGGGGTCCACAGACCAAGTCATGAGGCTCTTTAAAGTCGTCTGTACTGTACACCTCTCAGTCCGTGACCCAACAAAATGCCCCAAATCCCAAAAACAAAACCCCCACCACCACCCCTGAGCCCAAGAACAACATCTCAGCTGCTTTGCCTCTGCTCCTCAAAACGACAGATCGCATCATCAAAACGACAGCAAAGACACGGTGTGTGTCCTACAAGGCAAGGGCAGGTGGACTATCAAAAGGGTCCCACTGACTTTGGATGGAGAGGGCTCTCTCTCTCTCACTCTCTCAAATTTTTTTGTTTTCATCATTTTTTTTTTTTGAATAAGTTTTACATTGTGGGGGAATAAAATACTAGTACTACTCGGAATCGCTGTCCACGCTCTCCATTCCCTTGAGTCCCCTTCGCTTTTGCTGCATATGCAAGCCACCCATAATCAACACAAATTAATTAGTGGACAACAAAATTATTTAACTAATTAATTATGTAATAATCTATATGACTTATTCTCCATCATAATTAATTTTGTTTTTCACTTTTCACCATCATAATTATTATTATTCTCCACTTTAAACACCCAATTATTCCCTCTAAGCAAAAGAGTACTAGGGACAATTCATATTTTTCAGAAAATTTGGCACCAGAAAGGAAATTTTATTTGGCAGGAATGAGCAGTGCAGCAAATTACCTTCTTCACACATTTCTTCTCCCTGACCTCATAGCGATTCCTTGTCAAATCAGACAGCCACATCCCTGGAAAACAATACTGCCAAAACCAAAACCACAACAACCCACAAAAAAATAAATGAATAAAAGTTGTTTCCAGTTAATACCCAGAAATTAAAAATTATATATGAATGCGGATAAAATTGAAAAATAATTGTATATTTATTATACCTGGAGGGTTCTGTCAATGTTTTTGGCCCTTTTCTTGGGTCTCTGGGGGAGCTTTGTGCCTTTCATTGCAAGGAAATCATCTTCCTTCTCTTTTCTTGACAGGGCAATATAAATTCTAGGCCACTCAACCACTTCATAGTTGACCTTATCTGCTGCTGCAACTGGTGCAGCACCATTAGCAGTGGCAGCTAATTGGTCCGATTGCAATGAAGCAGAATCAGCATGGTGCTGACGATCAACTTGCACAGAGGGTCCATTTGGCTTGTCATCTTTGGCTGATGACCTGCCTGAGCAAGGAGGCAGCTTTCTGTCATTTTTCTCAGGAGGAGGAGATCTTTTCCCAACCGTAGATCTAGAAACAGCTCGGCTGTTGCTGCCGCCAGTTGGGTTTCTTGATGGGGACCCATTAACCACAGCAGATCGATCTTCTAAATTCCTGGTCATGGCCAAAGAGAAGGTGCAATAAATGGGTGAGCAGAAGATGGATGAAGGTGGTGTTTGGTATTGGATGCAGGAAAAAAAAAAAGGTGGGGACTTTGGAGCTTCTACACTTCCCAGGAGGGCAGATAGATAAATCAGAGGGAAAAGGCAACAAAAAAAGACAGAATTTAATACTCACTTAAATGAAGAAAAGCATATGAACCTTACTATTTATGCATCCTTAATTTACTAAAATACTCTCACTATCTCCAAGAAAATCTAATCTAAATACTACAAATTCCAATAATAAAAAAGGAAAAAGAAAAAAAAAAGGAAAAGGGAAATGGGGTAGATGATTTTCAAAGATATGAGATTGTGTTTTTCTGTCTTTTGAAGAAGAGGACAAAAGGGTAGCAGGGGGGATTTATGAACGAGATTATTCTAACCTACTGCCAAAAGTGCAAAACAAAGCAAAACCCACAGGAAGCAAAACAGCGCATTTGAAGTTGAAACTCTTGGTCTTTTGATACCCACTAAATGAGACCAGGAGAGATAAAGCTGAGACTGAGACTCGTGAGAGAGAGAGAGAGAGAGAGAGAGAGAGAGCGAGATGATTAATGAAATTGCATGCTATATCAAGGGGTAAAAAGGTAAACTAGATGAAAAATTATAAATAAAAAAGTGATCTTTCAACTTGGATTGAACAGCAGCGAGCAGCTAAACAAGAACATGGGTTTGTTGTACCAAAAAGAACATGGCTTTTTGTAAATTAGATCTTGATCCAAAGATTCAACAGTTTCCCACACAGAACAAAACAAAACCTCGGCCTTCAGACCGAAATTGGAAAAAAATCCACAATAAATTCACAACATATATTGGGGAAATAGGGCATGGGGAGACTCAGAGAATGAAGCCAGATTCAACCAATCGTACTAAAGACGATGACCCAAAAAGTAAAGCCCACCGTAATTGGAGGAAAAGGACTTTAAATATTTTTGAAAAAAAAAACAATCTACCAATTGATCTTTTGGCCAAAAAAAATCTACCAATTGATCTTCAGCAATAAAATTACAATATTCCGTAGGAAAAAAATAAAATAAAAACAAAATAATGAAAGAGGTTGGGATGTGTATATGGTACCTGCTAGGAAGCAACGCGGACGCTTCCTTTCTAAGTCTGCCGTTGGAAAACGACGACGTTGCGGAGGAGGAAGAAAGGGGCGGAGGAGGAGGCGGCGGCGGCATAGACTTGTCTCTCCTCTGCAGCTTCACACCAGCTTGCCTTGCTTGAGCTGAGGAAGAAGACTCATCGGTCGCTGCTCGGATCTCAGTTCTTGAGACTCTCGACCGCTTCTTGTGGCCCCACTGCAACAACACATCGCCGGCCCCGCGGCTGGGGCTTGGGGTCCGGCTGGGGCTCTTGTCCTGCCGCTGGGTCGGGCTCCGGTGGTGGTTGTCGGAGTTGGGTGAAGTGGGTCGGGCTCCGAATTGGGATTGTGTCGGGTCTTGGGTTGTGGGTTGGGATCGGAATCTGAATGGTTTTGTGGGTTCTAAAGTTGAGACTGTGCTGGTTGTGAGAGTCTCTGTCAACCCATCTTCTTTGGATATGGCTCTCATGGCTGGCTTCTTGCCATTGCTCAAAGGGACACAATCTGGGCTCACTCTCTGGTACCTGTAAAACACAATTCAACAGCAACCCATTAGCGAAATCCAAATGCAAATCTATTTATGCAGCTGAATTCATAACATCGAACAGCAATTCAATGTCAATTAGTAGCCATTACATGAACTATTCATAACCCAGTACCCCAAATTTCTATCAAATAGCTCTTTGAAATGTTAATTTTCTATCACCAAACCAGGAAATGGCTTGGATGGTTATGTTACTGAAACAGAGGACGTAGCTCGAGATCTTAGATGAAATTTTTGAAGATGAAGCAAGGAAGTTAACAGGGAATTATCTAATCTCATTCACAATAGAGAACGGAACTGGTCAACAAAGAGCTGGTTTGAATGTTGCGAAGGAGAGACCATTTTTCTGCTGCTAACAGCAACGAGCTGAATCTGAGGAATCAAAACAGGGAGCTCTGTTTCTATGGCAACTGAGGCATTTCTGCTTTGCCAACCAAATCCGATTGGAAACAGAGGCTGATTTCATAAACCCAAGTAAAAAAATCGGAGAGAGAGAGAAGATCTCATCCAGTAAACGATCGATTATTCAAAAGAGAGATAACAAAATTAAGCTTACAAAAACAAAAAGAAATGATGAAATCCGATCCCCAAGAATCAACCAACCAACAAACCAATCAATGAGTCGGTAATTTGTCGAGAATCACACAGACGACAGACCACTCACCCATCAAACAAAACAAAAACCAAGAAAACGAAAAGGAGCAACAGGCAGACCTCATCATCATCCGCTGAAAAATCCCACCAGTCAGGCTCACAAGTCACAACATTAACATCATCTCCGTGTGTAAATGAAATGAAGAATCTCTAAGTCAAATTATTATCAGAAAAGAACGGGTTTTGTTTGTCAGGTTGTTCATCAACAATGACACGAAAAACGAAGCAGAAGCTGAGGAGCTAGAGAGAGAGAGAGAGAGAGAGAGAGAGAGAGAGAGAGAGAGAGAGCGGGGCGGAGGAAGACAAGTCTAAAGTCTGTTGAAAGGATCAGACAGGAAGACAGAGAGGAGAGCTGCGATGCAGGGAAAACAGGCAGAACCCAAGTGGGCGATAACATAAATTTATATAGGGGGACTAGTTAAGCTGCTGGCTGGGGGAGGAGGCTAACAAGAGCACTTGCACTTGTACCAGTAGGTACTAGTAGCGTAGCGCTAGCCACTGGGGAAGCCTCGGACTTGGTCACTTGAGACTTAGGGCTCAAGGTTCAGGGCTTACAAAGTTATTTGGTTTTGGGCTTCTCAGTTTTTCATTTTTGGTTTGAGGCTTCTCAGTTTTCAACCAACCCAATTGGATCTATAGGGCACTCATTTTTCACACTCAAATTCAAGTTTTAGGGGCTTTCTATAGTAAAGATGCACGTTTTTTTCATTTTTTTTTTTTTTACAAATGCGATATTATAAACTAATCTAATATACAAAGAGGGGTTTCGAACTCAGCTACAATGAGGCTGGTACACTATCTTGTTCAACTGTCCTAACTTACATTTGCGATATTTTTATCTTCGTTGGCCTCCATTGTTTTTTTTTATTGTTTTTTTGAATTAAGATTTAAAGTGCTTAGTTGTTTAATATTATAATATGTAGTAACCATGCCAAGGGGGTAGGTTTGTCACTATAGGAGGCCCATTTAATTTTATAATATGTAGTAACCTTGCAAAGGGGTTTCAACCAAAAACAAAAACTTCCAAAGGGGGTAGATTTGTCACTATAGGAGGCCCTTTTAATTTCATTAAAACTTTGATCTGAAGAGCCGTTTTTAATAAACTGGTCAAGAACAGTTACACAATACAAAATGCTGTGTCCACCACCAAAACAAATGCAAAAATCTATGTCACTAGCTCATCTGTAATGTGCTCATTATGCTAACCATCTTTAATCACCCAGTCTTTTCTTTTTTATTTTCTTTTTTTTGTCTTCACCAAGTCTTTAGGAGAAACACTTCAATTCAGAGTTCTTTGATATAAATAAAAAAACACTTGCATGAAATGAAAACAACATTGTTTTGCTATTCTCGATCAATAATGCTAGAACACACGTGATAATTTTTTGACAACAACATTGTTTTGCTATTCTCGATCAATAATGCTAGAACACACGTGATAATTTTTTGACATAACATTGTATGTTGACCAGAAATAACAAAATAGTTATATGAAGCCTTGCAACCAAATTTTTCTGAGCCTAGAGATCTTATTAGTGGAAATATCTGCCAAGAAAACCAAGTGTCATGTTTTTTTTTTTTTGCTGGGCTTAGTGCCGTTGGATATCTTTATAAACTCGTTCACAATGTGAAAAATATTCAAGTATCATCAATTGAATATTAGGATCCATATGAGTCTGACATTATAAGTTGGAATCTAAAAGTCCGAAAAGTAATGCAATTCTTCGCTTGGTTGAGACAAAAATATGCACATGGGCGGCAAATAACAAGCATAAGTTATCTTGGGTCACAATCAATCAAGGGGCAGTCTTCTGTTTATTCCAATTTTACAGGGTAAAATAAAACACAGAGCTGGCAGCACAAGCCTGCAGGGCTGTGATTTGAACCCTTCAATGTCTCCTAACGTGATCGAAGTCGAAGATACTTTACGAAGTATGGTTCTCTCCTTGGGTTGAAATAGCTATGGCCTTTAAGCATATGGGTAGACGATGTACTGCATCCCAACTCCAACTTACAGATCAGCGGGCCTGGAAATAACACCAGAAGAAAGATTTATTTAGAACAGAAGTAGAACAAGAAGTTGATAGGTTTCTTCACATAACAATTTTTTCAGAGTTCATAAAACAGTTTTGTGCAAGATACATGAGCTATATTTAGGAGATGTTATATCATCCTAGTAGTACAAACTAAAACCACGTGTAAATCAATTTGCCAACAAATAGTCTCCAACTTCAAATAAAAAGAAACGTGGTACCACAATGTGTAGTGAAAGGGATATCTCTAAGCAAATGGAGCCTTGAAACAAAACAGAAAGTGAACTCAGATAATAGACAAGTTTTGGGATTGCTAAATGATTCATGAGTGAGGGCTTCAGATCTTCAGTATGATTGGGTAAAACAGCTAAACCTACTATCAATTTATGGAATAAACCAAGGACAGCTCCGGAATGCTTTTGTCTCCAGGAAGGCACAACAGAAATGTTCAGAAATGTAGTTCATTAGCTGTCATATATACCCCAAGCAATGGGATCATGATCTGATCTTTTGGTCTTAAAATCATGAGCCTCGTCATGAATCATGATCACACTGATAGGCAGGAAGCCAGGATTGACAATAATGTTTGACTCATGGCTAGCATCAATTCTGAAACAAATTAGACACGTTTTGCTCATGGATTGACATTTCAGAGTGTTCCAAATAGACAATAATCAATACTCAAAACAATCAGACATGTTTTAATGATGGGATGATGTTTCAAAGTCTTCCAAGTGACCTTCAGAAAACCAACCTATCCCACCAGACACCACCTATGATGTTTTAAGTCTTAACCCTCAAAAGGCACAGGAGGGTCTTAAAAATGACTTTATAAGAAGAACAATGACGTTACTGATGAAAGTTAGATGACTTTGTAATTGACAACATAGCATCATAGAGTAGGACAGATTCTGGATCAACTTTACATTCTTAAGTTGCAAAACCAACCAGCTTTTTGGTTCTAGGTACAAAAACACATCATTATACAAGCATTTATCTGTCTGTTTCTCCCTTTTCCATTTGTTTCCTATTTCAGCTCATAGATTTAGAATTATCTGCTAAAGTATAGTTGGTCAGCTGGCCTAGCAGTATTCAGCTTCTTCACCATAGAAAAACAACGATTTAGTTCTAAATTTCACTTTCCAATTGTTAAATATTAAAGCAGCCCATTGGAAATACATGTTCTCAATTCGACTGCCTAAAAGGTATAGGACAGGACAAGAATACAGCAAAACTAGAATAATAAAAAGATAAATAGACACGAGATCTAACAAGGTTATGGTTGATAACCTGTCCAAGTAGATACATAAAATGAATCTAGTCCATCTACCGGAAGAGCCTGGACATGGATCTCTTTGGTACCTTCCCTTCAAGCTTCAATCTTCTATATGCTTCTCTAATGTGGCATGGCCTGATTGGCCCAGATTCTTTCCTCTCTGTCATAACTATTCTGGCTGCAAAAGAACATAGATAGAGCCTCGTGGTAAGACATAAAATGTTGAACCATTTAAGTACCTGTTACACTAAATTCTCTGGACCAAGCAATACACTCCTTTTTTTAATTTGTTATATCAGAGTCCAAAGGGTGCAACTCGAAAGGGATCACAATGCTACAGTGACACAAAAATCTAACAATATTAACTAAAAAAATGTCATTTTTTCATTTTTATTTAGTGAAATATGAAAATAGATAACATACCTGTTTCAACCAGTTCACCAACAAACATCTTTGCTATCCCTGACACTACAATTGTCATAGGCATAGAAATTTTTGGAGTTCCACTGATGCTACCTAACAACTGCATGCAAATAATGTACACAAATATTAATGCCAAAATGACTGCTTTCTACAAGTTTTGATGCAAATATGACAACTCTAGAAAAGTGCATTGCCAACCAAATTCCAATATGCAGCTAATCAGATCCAGATATGCCTTCTACATGGAGAAATAATTAGGAAGCATACCCTTTTCATGTTGGATTTCTGAAACCCAGCTCTCCGAAATGACTCGTACCTACTCATCTGTTCCTCCGAGAATCGTGATAAGATAGCCCTGAAAGATTATTCAGACCTAGGAGTTTAAAAGGAGAAGACTAGTAATATATTACAGATGATAGATGCTGATTACAACAAGCTCTCAAGGAAGCAAAGCATACAACTCCTAGAAAGAAATAGGATTCAAATTGATTTAAAGCCTACCTAGAACACTGCAAAGTACACAATCTAGTCTAATAACCATCCATTCTTTACAAATTCTATTGTTTCAAACTGAGTTTTCATTGGAACCTACTTGGGCCCTTCATAGTCTAGTCTAGTTATCATCCCTTCATTCTTCCCCATGAATTTGTTCTATCAACTTGGAATATTTGTATTCATATGCAGCAAACAAAAGCATTACTGAAATGCAAAAATACAATTACCCAAGCAATTAAAAGACATTTAATTTCTTGAACAAAAGCTGAGCCATTAAATGGGTTTAAAGAAAAAGTGAGAAAGGAACATACTGCATCTTGGCCATTTTGTCAGGGTCGCCAGTGGCAGAGAACTTGCCGAGCTCAACATCCATGTTCTCTTCATCTTCGTCGTCGTCATCATCTTTGTTGTGCTTGACTACGGCCCGAGCAGAGGTAGAGGGCGCGGCTGTAGTAGCAGCAGGTGTTGTTCTTGCTGTAGTTACTGCTGTTGTTGGTGGTGGTGGTGGCGGTGCCGCTAATGGCGTGGCTGAGGAAGATGGGTCTTTGGAGCCAGGAGGAAGAAGAAGAGGGTCGTCGTCTTCTTGGGTGTCGGGAGCGGTGCGTGCGGCATCAGGAGCCGCGGGAGAATCTGGCGGCGAGTCTTCTTGCTCCTCAAACGCCGCTTCGAATGGGTCCTTGGATTGCTGCTTCATTCTCTCTCAATTCTCTCTAGTTTACTATCTAGATTCTTACACTTTCATTCTCTCATTCAAAACCAATCTTAAAAAGGTTTCCCCAAAATCAAAGAAACAAAATTTTCTACACAAAAAATTTCTCTAGACCAAGTATCCAATAAGATGGTGCTGCTGCACAAAAAGGACAAAAGGCCATGTTTAGTTCTCCTTGGGTTTGGATCAAACTTGATGCTTTTTGTGGGCCGTTTCGGCTTTCCTTATTTGGGCTTTTGTTTTTTTATTTCATTGAATTGAATGAGTGGTTTTCCAATAAATAAACAAATAGAAAGATAAAAATTTGATCCCTCAAAATTGTAGAATGGAACTGTAACTGTTATTGAAATTCTGAGAAAGTCATCCCAGAAGGACACCAAATTCTCCTTTGTGCTTCAACTGCGGTATCTTTTAAAAAAATGTTTGAGAAGAAATTATATTGCCTAGAGACCCAATGGCCGGACTTCAAGAAATTTTTCAAAGAGTTAGAAGATACAAATAAATAAATTTTAAAAAATTTCAAACTTTCGTTTTTGCTTATTTTGATCGAGGGATATATAACATGTTGATTGAATAAGTAATGATCCGGTGTAGGAATTTTGGAATGTTAATAACAGTTTCCTTATGCAAAAGAAGAATTTTATTTTATAAACATGTTAATCTTGTTACAACCATGTTACAACGATAGTACCTAATATTCCAAAGATCGATATTAATTTGGTTTGTACCTAATACTCCAAATATGGATATTAATTCGGTTGTACGTTGTATAGTGTCTTTTCTAGTGTTATGTCAATGCTAAGTCAATTTTGAAAGGATATATGTTTATTGAATGAGTAATGATCCGGTGCAAGAATTTTGAAATGTGAATAACAGCTTTCTTATGCAAAAGAAGAATTTTATTGTAGAAATATATTAATCTTGTTACATCCATGTTACAACGATAACGCCTAATATTTCAAAGATGGATATTAATTTAGCATGTCCATTGTATAGTGTCATTTCTAGTGTTATGTCAATCCTAAGTCAATTTTGGTAAACGAAAACTTTAGTTTAGTAATTTAGGATTAAAGGTGTAGCATGTGGAAGAGAAATGGCAGATGTAAACCTAGTTAGGTGTGAGACTACATGCGATGGTGATATCCTCAAATATATCGACCCATATATTGCACTTAAGAGGTAGCCCATTGGTTTCTTGGTTAAAGTTAAAGAGATGATATAATATAAAGCCACTTTTATACAGATATGGTGATTCAAAGGCAGATCTGGTGATGCTAATACCATTCATTCATCCATATCCTCTTTCAAGTCATGTTCTTATTTGTTTGGTATCTTCCATAATAAAATTGATTGGGTGCCGAACTAAAGAAAATTCATCTAAATAGGGAAAATAAAACAAAATACATGGAACATGCAACATAGTGCTGCTTCATTGACACCCCACCAAACCCAAATCGGTTTTTGTTTCTTTCTTATTATAATGAGTCAAGCAGCCATCAGAATTTGTCATCAACTTCGTGCTCTATTTGCATGTAGTAGACTAGTTCTTTAGTGCCCATCAATCCTCTTCAAACTCAAAAAAAAACCTAACAACTTTCATGCTCCTTATAATGAGTTTCAAACTTTAACAGTTTAAGTTTTTTGGGATCAATGATTGTCTAATATGGTATCAGAGCTCTGATTCTATGGGGTTTTAGGTTTAGAAGCTCAAACCCTACTTTCGAAAGGGTGTTAGCTAGTGGTTTTCTAACGTTTTCAAGGAAATGCCTCTCCCATTAGACAAGTGTGAGAGAATATATACCAAATTATTGTTCAAACATCTTGGAGAGTTGAATTTTGGTGACTTTAGAGGGTCATTATGAAGTCAAATGATCCAGATAATAATTAATGTGGCTAAAAGGGACCAACTAGCAGGGAAGATTCCGCCGCTGATGATGATGATAATGGACCATTGTTGCATAAACCAGTACATCATCAAAAACGTGTACAAGCATGGAACAATCACCTTATTACATGAGCTCAGAGATCAGGTCACCATTTTGGGAAGATCAATGAGTGCTTATCTTTTTTCATATTTAAATCAATAAAACAGAACTATAATAGCATTTCATTTGATTGAAGCAAAGCAATTTTACATGTCATTTTTGACTCTTTTCTGCTCTTTATGGTCCCATGGAGACATTGTCCATTATTATGGTCGCTCAAAACCAAAGCAACCTTATGAAATTTCCTCTGGTGTTCATCCCACTTGAGGCATCAACTTTGTGTATATATATTTCTATGTATAGATCAGCTCTAGAGTCCTTGATTTCAGGTGAAAAAAATGGAACAGTAAAATAAGCTTCCCAATATGCCATAGCCATATTCCAACACAAACCTGGCCTTTATTGCCTTCATAATTATGCTTCCTCCTAGAGAGTCCTTTGTCCTCCTAACTCATTGACCAAATAAAAATATGAAAAAGATTCAAACAGGTCCACAAAGAGAGAGAGAGAGAGAGAGAGAGAGAGAGAGAGAGAGAGAGAGAGAGAGAGAAGACAGAGATTATTAAAGTGATGAATCCCAACATCTCCAAAATCAATCCATATGCTTTTTCTTTTTTCACGTTCCGGTCTAAAGTAAAAGGGGAAGGAGGAGGGGGCTCCTCCAGTATAATAATACTGGTACTTATTCCAAACAAAATAACCAAGGAAGATGGTCTAAAAGAACCCAATTCATGTGTCCACTTTAAAAGCAAAGAAAAGAATCATGGAGTTTTATCTGCTTCTCCCCCAAGTTGATCATATCATTCTTTGGCTGATACTTAATCATCATTCAACTAAAAAAAGACAGTCTCATAGTCATTAACCTGTTTGCAGCCATCTAAGTACAAATGTGATGCAAGGAGCTCGTAGCTTAAGCGATTAAGAGAATTTTTCCCTGTATCTGAGGTCCCAGGTTCGATTCTCCATTCCCCCAATATCGCTTGTATAAAATATTTATATATAAAAAGTACAAATTTGATCCACGCAACACACAAATGAAGTTAAAATTTTATCCAAGCTTTTATTGATAAGCAAGCAACATTTTAGGAACAGTTGGTGTATTTTGAACAAGTCAAAGCTTTTCCTGAAGTTACTTTGTACACAACATACACATAGTGTTAAAGTATCCCATCAGTTCATTGTTTTAATCACAGTAACAAAGTTAGAACAATATCATTGTCTTGTTTTGTTTTTGGGATCAAGCCTATATTACATGTTAAATCATAGCTTAAGCATAATATGAACAGGAATGTGTATTATCAGATTAATCAGTTTTATGACCCCTAATCAATTTGGTTATGAGTTAGGTTGGTGAAGTGATTTCCTGCTTATGATCCCTACTTTAAATTATCAGCTGGGTCATGGACCTCTCTTCAAGTCTTGAATATTCTGACTTATGTTTTCTTCTTCTCAATCAGATTCAATAATAAGCAAAGTAAAGCAAGGGCAATTGTGTCATTCAGCTCCAAAGGTAAAGGGATTTTAAATATTGGTTGATCAAACGGTCTGTTGTTATGAATCTTTATATGCAAATGCATGAGCTGCTTTTGCTTTTCCTTTTTATAAAGTCGGAAGATGAAACCAAATATACTGTGGCAGAGAGAGCTTAAAAAAAATTGCAAGGCAAAGTTCCATATTTATAGCATCCAAGGTCTTTTCCCTGTCCATCTGTCTGGTGTCCACTGTAAAATTAGAGTGCATATGAATGAAATGGTTGCTACTTTTCTTCAGCTTAACAAAAATAAGAGTTGGTTTCTCTAGAACCCTTCTTCTCTAATCCAAAAACCTTCCCATGGCCAGTTCTGCAATGAAGTTTGTCTTCCTCTCCTCCCTTCTTGTGTTCCTCACTTGTGTTCATTCTGTTTCTTCACATAACCTGTCTCTCAGAAGGCAGGCTTCAATCCTGGTTTCTGTCAAGCAATCTTTTGAAGCCTCAAATCCTTCTCTCAATAGCTGGAATGTATCAAACTACATGTTCATCTGCTCTTGGGCTGGTATCCACTGTGACAACATGAACATATCAGTTGTTTCATTGGACATATCCAATTACAATCTCTCCGGTTCTCTTTCACCTGCAATCACAGAACTGAGAACCCTTGTCAATCTTTCAGTGTCAGGAAATGGATTTTCAGGCATTTTTCCGCCCGAAATTCACAAGCTAGCTAGGCTTCAATACCTCAACATATCCAACAATGGCTTCAGTGGAAACTTGAGCTGGGAATTTGCTCAGTTGAAGGAGCTCATATTGCTAGATGCTTACAACAATGATTTCAATGGCTCACTGCCATTAGGTGTCACTCAAATTCCCAAGCTGAAGCGCCTAGACTTTGGCGGGAATTACTTTAGTGGAAATATCCCTCCAAGTTATGGAAATATGGTGCAGCTCAATTATCTTTCAGTTGCAGGAAATGATCTGAGTGGTTTCATACCAAGTGAGCTTGGTAATCTTACTAACCTCAAGCAGCTTTTCTTGGGTTACTACAATGAGTTCGAAGGCGGGATCCCACCTGAGATCGGTAAGCTGATCAATCTGTTCCATTTAGACCTTGCAAATTGTGGCTTGGAGGGACCAATCCCTCCAGAGCTGGGAAATCTAAAACAGCTGGACACTTTGTTCCTGCAAACAAATCAGCTTAGTGGTTCCATTCCAGCTCAACTGGGAAACTTGAGTAGCTTGAGGTCTCTTGATCTTTCAAACAATGCATTAACAGGAGATATCCCTGCTGAGTTCTCTGCGCTCCGCAAGCTTACCCTCTTGAACCTGTTCATCAACAAGTTTCATGGGGAGATTCCTCATGCCATTGCAGAGCTGCCCAAGTTGGAAGTCTTGAAGCTGTGGCATAACAATTTCACTGGAGCAATTCCTTCAAAGCTTGGCCAGAATGGTAAATTGATTGATCTTGATCTGTCAAGTAATAAGCTCACTGGGGTGGTCCCAAAATCTCTTTGCTTTGGAAGAAGGCTGAAGATCTTAATTCTGCTCAACAATTTTCTCTTTGGAGCTCTGCCAGATGATCTTGGTAAATGTGACACTCTCGTAAGAGTGCGAATGGGGCAGAACTATCTGACCGGATCAATACCACAGGGGTTTCTTTACTTGCCAGAGCTCTCACTTGTAGAGCTACAGAACAATTATCTTACTGGACAGCTCCTGGAGGAAGCAAGCAAGGTACCCTCCAAACTTAGCCAGCTAAATCTGTCAAGCAATCGCTTATCGGGGCCACTTCCTACTTCTATTGGAAATTTCTCTAGCTTGCAGAATCTTCTATTAAGTGGAAACCAGTTTACCGGAGAAATTCCATCTGACATAGGCCGGTTGGTAAATGTTCTCAAGTTGGATTTTAGCAGAAACAATTTTTCTGGCAGAATCCCTCTGGAAGTTGGAAATTGTCTCTCACTAACTTATTTAGATTTGAGCCAAAACCAACTCACGGGTCCAATCCCAGTTCAGATTGTTCAAATTCACATATTGAATTACTTCAACGTCTCTTGGAACCACTTAAACCAGAGCCTGCCAAAGGAACTTGGGTCCATGAAGAGCCTAACCTCTGCTGATTTTTCCCACAATAGCTTCTCTGGTTCAATACCACAAACAGGACAATACTTGTTCTTTAACTCCACCTCCTTTGTAGGCAACCCTGAGCTCTGTGACTCTTCTGAAAAGCCATGCCACTACTCTTCAAGCTCGCCATCAGAGGATCACAATCAAAACGGCACCAGGTCGCAAGTCCTCGGGAAGTTCAAGCTTGTCTTTGCTCTAGGACTCTTGCTATGTTCATTTGTGTTTGCAACCCTTGCAATCATGAAGACCAGAAAGGTGAGGAAAAAATCGAACTCATGGAAGCTCACAGCATTCCAAAAGCTAGAATTTGGAAGTGAAGACATTTTAGAGTGCATAAAGGAAAACAATGTTATAGGGAGAGGTGGAGCTGGGATTGTCTATAGAGGAACAATGTCCAGTGGAGAGCAAGTAGCTGTGAAGAAGCTTTTGGGCATTAACAAAGGCTCTTCTCATGATAATGGTCTCTCTGCAGAAATTCAGACGCTTGGTAAAATCCGACACCGAAACATTGTCAGATTGCTAGCATTTTGTTCAAATAAAGAGACCAATCTGCTTGTCTATGAGTACATGCCAAATGGAAGTTTAGGTGAAGTTTTGCATGGGAAAAGAGGAGGATATCTTAAGTGGGAGACTAGGGTGAACATAGCCATAGAAGCAGCAAAAGGCCTTTGTTACTTGCACCATGATTGTTCCCCTCTGATTCTTCACAGGGATGTTAAGTCCAACAACATTCTGCTAAACTCAGATTTTGAGGCTCATGTAGCAGATTTTGGGCTTGCCAAGTTCTTGCAAGACACTGGAACATCAGAATGCATGTCTGCAATTGCTGGCTCATATGGCTATATTGCTCCAGGTACTTCTTTTACCACATAGATACTATATTAATTTGAGACATTTATTAAGTTACTATACTAATTTGAGACATTTATTAAGTGTAATTTACTTCATTGAATTGAATAGGGAGACAATAGGCTAAGTAGGTCCATTTAGCTCAAAAGACCTACTTGATGCAGCAATTAGATAAAGTAATTAAGCATATTCCATATGTCTCCTCTGACTTAGTGAAATAAGTCAGCCACCTTCAATAATACCAGGTTGCATGATTAGTTCAAAATTTTGATTTGTTTTGTTCAACTTGGTATCCAAACAGAGAACAGATTAATAGAAAATACTTGTTTTTTTGCATCTGCATAAATTCTGGCATATACATTACTTTGGACCAAAGAAGTAACTAGTAGTTCCATATGGATTCCCAGAAGGGAAAAGGCTCCACTGACATAGGAATTTCTCCTTTTGCTTTTTATATTGCTCTACACACAGTAATGGGGTATGAGCTTTTGCATGTCTTGAAACCATAAATAAAAAAAAGCCATGTTGGTTCAGCCCAATCACAAACCAACCTTTTTGACCAAAACCCATTGAACCCAAAATCACAGAAAGAACAAAATCCACATAACTCCAGAGCGGAGCATATACCCATTAAGAATCTTGATTGGGATCTAAGCTTTACTTTCCCTAAACCCTAGAAAGGGGGAGACATCTGTAAAGAATAAGGCAAAAACCCCAATTACCTTTTCCTTTTACACACACAGGCTATTGCTTTAGCCTTTACTGTGCTGTGGGAGGAGTAAAAAAAATATATTAAAACAGTGGACATGTCATGTAGTTTTACTCAAATCTAACAAATCAATTTCAATTTTCTCACCCCTTTATTTTATACTATGGAAGTTTTCAATGAGCTAAATATTTTACTTTACCTCATGGAACAGAGTATGCCTACACATTGAGAGTTGATGAGAAAAGTGATGTGTATAGCTTTGGGGTGGTGCTATTGGAGCTCATTACAGGAAGAAGGCCAGTTGGTGGTTTTGGAGAAGAGGGTCTTGACATTGTTCAGTGGACCAAAATACAGACCAACTTACTCAAAGAAGGGGTGATAAAGATCCTAGATAAACGGCTAGACAGCGTTCCATTGGATGAAGCAATGCAGGTGTTTTTTGTAGCAGTTTTATGTGTTCAAGAGCAGAGCGTGGAGAGACCAACCATGAGAGAAGTTGTTCAAATGCTTGCACAGGCAAAACAACCAAACACATTTCACATGCAATGAAGAATGGCTTCATGGAGCAACATTTTGGTGACCCAGAAACCAAAAAAAGAGAAAAGAAAAGTCATGGACATGTATAATAACAGATGATTTTTTAGATCAAGTTGCGAGAATGGTTGATTAATGGTATAGCAGTAGCTAGCTGGGGCCATAGTATATAACAAGATTTTATGCTTCTTTTTTTAATTATATTTGGGGTCTCTTTTATGCCTGGTTAAGATAGCATCTTTGCCCTACTGTTGGTGTATTTGTTAGATTCAAGCTTAGCTTTGTTCTGGTCATCAATGGCATGCAAAAGTGAAGTGGTGAAGCGCACTGTAAAAGTGATATTGGTAATGGTTCGTTTGTATTATTGTGTCATCATCATAAACTTATGACCAAATGATGTGAGGTTTCCTTTTTTATACTGTTTAGATTTTGTACTTATTGGTTTGTACTCTTGTGATTTGCTAAATTTGACGAGGTTAAATTGAGGAACACACTATGTGGGGCAGGAAGCCTGCCATTTACAAACCAATGCATTTCAGAGTCTGATCAGTCTT
Source organism: Prunus persica (assembly GCF_000346465.2). Classification (NCBI taxonomy): domain Eukaryota; kingdom Viridiplantae; phylum Streptophyta; class Magnoliopsida; order Rosales; family Rosaceae; genus Prunus; species Prunus persica. The sequence goes on along the minus strand of NC_034012.1, from coordinate 6,579,593 downwards.
TTCTTCTTCTTCTTAGAGTTTGTTGTAACCTGTAAGGACTCTGCTAAACCCTAAACCCCTTCTTGTTATTACTCCAGTCAATTTCCTTACCAACATGTCACAGTAATAGCAACTTAGGAAGTGAATAGGGGTAAAAAAAAAAAAATGAAATCTTTTAGAACAGACCATATCATATATAATATTAAGTTGCAGACAAAGTTTGTGAAGATCCAAGCTGCAACAACAGCTGTAGGAACCAACAAAAATAACATTCTCAGTACTACTTGTGATTTCTAGACTACGGTCTACCGCGATTTGAGCTTTTCCCAAATCATTCTCCTTATTTAACACACCTTAATGACTTTATGTAGGATTTAAACAAAAGAACCTAGTCACATTAGGAATAGCACCTAAGGAAAAGGAAAAGGAGATTGAGGAATTTTAGGAAACAAATTAGAGCAAAATTAATTGATTTTTCCACATATTCAACAGGTCACCATCTTTCTAGTTAGGTTACGCAATTTTGCTATTTTTCATTAAAGAATTCGTAAGGTTAAAAGGGAAAAACAAACAAGCAAACAAACGAAAACGCAAAGAAACAAAGAAAGCTGCAAACTTGGGTTGAGGGATGGTGATTGAAGCCGAGTTAAGGAGTCTCTACCTTGGTCAAAGACGAAGGATTTATGAATGCCCTGATTGAAATTGAGGTGGGTTCAGCTGTTGCTCTCTCTTTGACTCTACTTGATCTTCTCGTCTCTTCTTTTTGTGTCTTTGCCAAAGGGTTTATGAATCCTTGCTCGCTTTGAAACCACATTCAGCCCAAATCGCCAAAAACCCAAAATCATAACAACGGAAAATCCATTGAACTCCGGAGAAGAAAAGACGAGTCATATGGCCAAACATTTAGAAAGTGGTGTGCATAGCAACTGAATAGAAGTCTAATTATGTATAGTTTGATATAATGCAGAAAATTAGAAATAGCTCCTTCCATTAAGGAGATTTATAGAGTTGTCAAGGCTGCAGTCGTAAGCGAGGACAAAAAGGCATAAGAAGATTCCAATGAAGAATAAATAGGTTCTTCCTTTGTGTGTGTGTGTGTGTTAACAGCACTGTTTTCCTGCAGAAAAGTAGGATTGAATCATATGTACAAATTGATTCACATTTACAAGCCAAGTTTCTTTGGCCTCGTATATGCAGAAGAGCCATGGTGCAAACCCGGCATTGACATTCGCTGCTGCTGTTGCTGCTTGGATCTCTTTTCCCTCTCCAGCTCGCTTTCTTTCTCTGCCTCTGCTTGAGCCTCTCTCAAATTCTCCATTTCCTCCTCCATAGCTGTTTTCTCCTCCTTTCGTGTCTTCTTATGCTCCAACATTGACGTATCTGACTCCTTTACATAGAAGAACATGGGTCCCAACTCAGCCAACCATTGTGGCTCCACTGCTGTGGCACACTGCATATACTCTTTTGTTGTCAAAATCAATTCATGATAAACCACATACTCTGGAGTGCATCCCATACCATAAAGAGCACTGCTCGGGTGTAAATGGCATGGCATCCCAGTCCTGCAGTTTACATACTCCACCACACCCTTCAATCTTGCTGCATTGTGAAAGTATGCGGAGCAAATAGCTTTTTTCACAATATCAGTATCAGGCCCACAGGATGAAATTGGGATTTTTAGTGTCTTCAGGATCTCTAGGAGCTGGGTCCTCACCTCTCTAGCCTTTCTCAACCCTTTAACATGCAAAAAATGGTCATTGCACCAGTCTCCCCGATACTGCTGTTGTTTCCACTGCTGATAAACATTATACAGTGTTAAGTGGTCGGACTCTGGGATGGAAAATTTCTCCCGTGCAGCATCGCTCACCTCTGCCCTATCTTTGGGCCTAAAAAATACTGACGGCACCGAAAGCATGGACACAATCGTCAAAACCTCATCTAAGCATTCCATCTCTTCACCCATCAACAGCATCTTAGCAAGTGGAGGGTCCAATGGCAACTGTACCATTTTCCAGCCCAGATCAGTTAAGCGGCCCTGATTGTTAAGAGCACCCAACACCCACAACTGGTACATAGAATTGAGAATATTATCCTTGGGAGGTGGGTCCATGAAATCAAAATCTAGCAAGTTATCAACCTGAAGAGATTTGAGCAACAAGATCACATACCCAAGGTTGGTCCTCTGAATCTCTGGCACAGGATTAGGCAGCATTTCATTTCGGTATGCATTCTTTGTGTACAGCCGATAACATGTTCCAGGCTCAGTTCTGCCAGCACGCCCAGCACGTTGGTTGGCAGCAGTCTGACTAATAGGAAATACTTGAAGAGCATCCATACACATTTTGGGGTTGTATACTTTCATTTTACAATAACCCGTGTCAATGACATACAGGATTCCATCTACAGTCAAAGATGTCTCAGCAATGTTGGTTGCTACAATGCATTTACGAACCCCATCTTCAGCTTTTTGGAATATCTTTGCTTGCAAGTCAGCAGGCAACTGTGAATATATAGGGAGTATCAAGAGTTTTGGCACCCGTTTCTTCGAGGTGGAGATAAGTTGTTCCATCCGCTCTGAGAGGGCATAACAAGCTGCCTCAATCTCATCTTGGCCGGTCATGAAGATCAGGATATCACCGTGAGTGCTGGTGATGTGAATAGTTATGGCCTTCTTCACTGCAGCTTCAACATAATCTTCACATGGGGTTTCATTGTAGTTGATAGTTACAGGAAATGTTCTTCCAGGAATTTCAAAAATCGGTGCACTTCCAAAAAAAGTCTGGAATTTCTGAGCATCTAGTGTCGCAGATGTCACAATGAGCTTAAAATCACGACGTTGGGCAACCACTTTTTTCAAAATCCCAAGAAGCACATCTGTGTTTAGTGACCTTTCATGGGCTTCGTCCATCACAACTACGCGATACTTGTCAAGATCAGAATCTCTAAGTGTTTCATGCATAAGTACTCCATCAGTCATGTACTTAATTATGGTATTCGGTCCAGTCACATCCTCAAAACGAATAGTATAACCGACTTTCTCGCCAAGCTCAGTCTCCATCTCTTCACTAACTCTTTTTGCAACACTCATGGCTGCCACACGCCTTGGTTGGGTGCAAGCTACTATACCATTTACGGTGTATCCATCTTCATGCAGATATTGTGTCAGTTGAGTTGTCTTTCCAGAACCAGTTTCTCCAACAACAACAATAACTTGATTTTCTCGAATTACCTGTAGTAATTCCTCTCTCACAGAATATATGGGCAAACACTGCCGTTGCTGTGAGATGGTTTTTGACTTTGCAAATTCACTCACAGCCTCCTCATTCTTCATATGCTGCTTAAACTTTGCATCTTCTTTGAAATCAATTTCACCATCTGTACCTGTGGCAGCAGTATCTGTGCCAATCTGCTCTGCTGTTTTCTCAACACCAAGGATTTCACCTAGTTTGGAACCTGCAAGCTCCCAAAACCGTTGACGAGATTTATTCAAATTTTGCTTCTCATGGATTCTTCTAACTAGAGCAGACCCTTTGCGTGAAATTATAGCCATATCAGACGTGGGATCCTTTATTGGCATTACTGGCTCTGTTTGCTTGGTAAAAACAGCACTGTCATTCAGGAAAGGAGGCTTTAAATTTGTATCATGCACAAGAAGAGTAACTTTGTGTTCTTCTTCATCATCAATCTCAGTCTGTGCCTTAGTCGCACCAACAGCACCAGATCGTGAAAGTTGACTATCTTCCCACCGAGCATTATCAGCATTGAGCTGAGACATTTTTCTGCTCCGAGCAACATTCATCTTAGTGCCATCTCTTCGAAGCAATCTTTTTGCCAACTCTGCTTCCTTCTTCTGAAAATAAGCATCATTTCCATAAAACAAAGATGAGCTATCAGTTGTATCAAACATTGCATTTCCTTCTTCTCTATCATACCATGCAACGTCAGAATTGTAATCTATCTCTTGACGCATGATTTCTCTAATTTCGTATTTGTGTTCTTCATCCAAATCAGTCTTATCACCTTCTCCGTCCTTGAATGACTCTGAATTTTCTGAATAAATGGTAAGTTTATGGGAACCTGCGCCATGTTTCGAACTTGAAGATTTGATTGAGTATCCAGAAGGAATTTCAACTGGCGAGAAATCCCATGGAGAAGCAGCAGAACCGGCTTGATGGCGCTTACTAGCATTAGAGTAACTAGAATGCTGCGGGGTATCTTGCCATCCCAATCTCCCATCATCCCAATCAGATGATCTGTCATGTTTCCTCATTGAACCTTCACATCTACTCCGCTTTCTTCCATATCCTCCGCCACATTGGTCTTGTTCATATCGTCCACCGGATTTCCTTTGATGATAATAATCCTTACCATAATCACTACTATCATGTTGCTTATCTATTCTCTCACTTATATGGCCTTCCCGTTTTGCATTAGCATTAGCAAAGACATGTAAACCCAAAGGAGATTTCTTCTCAGGAGGCTTATAAAAAACTCTATCATTCCCAGGAACATAAAATGCCCCAGCACCACCACTCTTCTTGGGTTCCATTGTTACCTTCGTCTTGTCCATGAATTCAATCACAAACTCTCTCTTCTCTCCCCTTGTTTCCAAAAGAAAATCACAAAACACAATTCTACAGTAAGGAAATTGTTTTTGCCTTATATCTTGCAACCCAAAAAATTGGGAAAGCTTAGGAAACAGAATTTGAGAAAAATTACTCAACTTTCCCACAGACGGAAACGTAAAGAAGCAAAGACAAAGGCAAAGACTTTTTTACCTTGGTCAAAGACAAGGGCTTTTTTGAATTGAACTTTGAGATGGGCAGCTGTTGCTTCTCTTCGTCTCTTTGATGGGCAGATGCAGGCAGACTCAAATTGCCAAAGTTCAAACTTTTCAAACTTTTCTCTGTTTCTAGGGCTATTTAAATACACGTCAACTTCTACTGCTGCTAAAGGACTTTTTCTTTTGAGGGATGTTAAAGGAAGCTAAACACTATCGAAAATCTATGCATAAAATTTAATATGTTTCAATTTTAACGCCTTCTAATTAAATTCTCAATCTAAAAGTCAACAAATCAAATGGGAACGAAGAAAACCCATTAAACCTTCAGAAAAACCTGCAAAGTCAGAGACTTTCCAACCAAACCCAAAGCTCTGGGTTTCAGAAACTAGGAGGGAGAATTCGACTATCAAAGTGGTTGTTATATAATTTAGTGCAAAATTTGGGGGTGACAATAGAGATATATAAGGAAAAAAAAACCTAATTTTGAAGCGAGAGAGAGAGAGAGAGACAGAGAGAGAGAGAGAGAGAGAGAGAGAGAGAGAGCTAAGCAGGGGTATGTGGTATTGAAATTGATGGATGGTTTGGATCTTCAAAAGCTGTGTGCGTCCCAACACACACCAATTGAAATTTCATTTTGTTGCAAGGACTTGGGAGAAATAAATAAAATCTTTGGGCCTTTGGGATAGCACAGCCCAAATGGTGAAAACATAGGCCAGTTCAGAGGGAGAATCAGCTGTACCCGGAGCGCATGTGCCCTTCCTGTTCCCTCCGCATTATTCCGAGTTTTGGCTTTTAACGCTTCATCTTCTCCACTCTAGTCGGCTGCAAACTCCAGTTCCCGCTTTCACCTAGACGGAATAAACAAACTCCAATAACCCTAAAAAGATTTCAAAGCAAGAAAGGGAAGAAGAAACCCACGAATCAGTTCTTGTTGTTTGATTTCTCAAGGTACTGACTTTTGTTTAATTTATTTCTTTTGGGCTTTTCTATTAAAGATGTCTCCTTTCTATCAATCACTTATTTCGTAGTGCAATTTCTTATATCAACTACTAAATCACTGCGTCATTGTACTTTATTTTGAATCTGAATTTTGGATTTCTTGAGGGATTCGTCCCTTCACTCATTTACTCATTGAACATTTGAGTTTGTTCTTAGGTTATTATAAAATTCAGATTTTGTTAAGTATCATACTTTGAAGTATTATTGCTGAGACTGGAAGTGTACCATGATTATTTAGAGTGTTCAAATACTATGAGTTGCTGCCCATTTTGTTCCGTGGTGAAGCTAATTTTGTGTGTTTTGCTTCTTTGGCACACACCAGAGCTACCTAGAGCTGGAACCCAAAAAAGATTCTTTGATTTCTGTCCAAACTACCAACCAAGGGAAGCAATGGAGTAATGGACAGGTAAGGTGGGGTTTTAGCATTTGTTCCAATAATCATGCTCGTGGATTTTGGTTTTGGTTGTTGGAATCACATCAATCTTTACTCTCTCTTCCTGGAAACTACTTTGTTATGATAGGTCCCATACAAGATGTCCTCTAGAATCGCCCAAATCCGCCTTGTAAGCTCTCATCCAGAGGTTTATGAACCATGTGATGATTCATTTGCTCTAGTAGATGCTCTTTTAGCGGATCGAAAGAACCTGTTAGAGCATCAACCAACATTGTGCCTGGAACTGGGCTGTGGTAGTGGCTATGTAATTACTTCTCTAGCTCTTATTGTTGGCCAGGAGGCGCACTATATTGCAACTGATATCAACCCCCATGCAGTGAGGGTGGCTCGTGAGACATTAGAAGCACATGGGGTTCATGCAGAGTTGATAACCACTAACATTGCATCAGGACTCGAGAAGCGTCTAGCAGGATTGGTTGATGTTATAGTTGTGAATCCGCCTTATGTGCCGACCCCTGAAGATGAAGTGGGTCATGAAGGAATTGCCTCTGCATGGGCCGGAGGGGAGAATGGCCGGAGCGTGATTGATAAGATACTGCCTGTTGCTGACAATCTTTTGTCGGAGAAGGGCTGGTTGTACATGGTCACTCTTACAGAAAACAATCCCTCAGAGATATGCCTTCAAATGAAAGAAAAGGGCTATGCTTCCAGAATCATTGTCCAGAGATTGACAGAAGAAGAAAATCTACAAATCATCAAGTTCTGGCGGGATTTTGATTCTCAACTGGAGGCAAAGGGAATGGTAGCAAATAAAACAGTTTCTTCGAGGGTCATGGAGTCTTTGCTCTCTCAGTTCCATATAATGCCGTTTCTTAGAGGCAGTAACAAACAACAGTAGCTAATGGATAGCCAAGCGGCAAAAAAACTAGTTTTCGAGCGTGTACATGATAGATAAATGGTTTTTGTTCTCATCTTCTTCTGACTTTTGGAAACCATTGTTGGAATGTCAGATGCACACCATTGAATTATTCGGTGCTGTCCTGGGATTTGCTTATATGAAAGTTCATTCTTTGCATGAAAACTTGCAAATACTGGATTTATTTTTTTTCTTATTACTCTGCTTGTAATTCTTAGCAACAGTAATCTACATTTCATCATTTAGAATTTGTCTTTCTTCGAGTTTTTACAATTTCTACGCTTATCAGTAATAGCACAAATTTGATCAAAATTGTTAATGAAGATCTTGTTCTAATGCCATTTTATTATATTGGACATATGAAATAATTATTGTGTGATGCTTGAAGTTTTACTGATGATTCTTTCTACACAAGAAGTGTGGGAATGCCAGGTGCACTTCATCAAAACAAACCTCAATTGCAAGAGAATACACGACTAAGGACATTCATTTGGTCCATTCTTTAGCAAGGGGTGTCCTTTCACAAATCATAGCAAATGACCAGAAGTCTGATTATGTATCTAACCTTTATAGAAATCGAGAAGTTGATTGATCTATATCACGTATCTATACAGAAAAACGATCCGTAGCTCTTCCATTTACAGAGTTAACCAGCACATAATTACATTCAACAATGCACTGAATGAACTGAGTCACCCGACATGCAAGCTAGATCACAAACAAGAGAGCTTTTTAGTCCTTTTTGCGTTAGTCTTGGGAACAGCGTCAGAAATCTCCCTGTTTCGTTTGGAGGCTGTAACTTTGTTGCCGGCAATGCCTTCAGAACTTTTTCCCTGAACTTTTAGTGCCTCCTTAACAAAAACTTTTAACCTCCATAATGTGCACTCACTCTGTGTAGAGGGATGGAAGAATGAAAAGAAGACATATCTGAATTAGCATGACATTGCCAAATTAATTGAATTAACTCAAATAGGATGGCTGATATTGCAGCATGCAACTCAAATGATTGCCAGATCACAACATAAACAAATAGAAAACAAATAATGACCTGAGCATCAATGTCAAGATCCACTTCTTGCGCACTTGGTTGGAAGCTGGGGTTATTCTGAGCGACGATTTCCAGAGCCTTGCTGAGATCGTCAGGAGATAAATGGGTGAGAGCAGTCCCAAGTTTTCTCTTATCACCAGATGACATTTTCCTAAATCAATACACAGTCAAAATAGATTCGTTACAGATGCCAAAACAATAAAAATAACACAACAGCTAGACCACACCCAGCTGCTGCAAGAACAATGCTGGATTCAATAATGCCCATTCATAGTTTAACCAGCCAAGAAATAAAGTTACACATCCCATTTTGCCAATTCCCGTGCATCAATAGATGCAATTCTGTATTCTCTGAGAACCAAGTCACCCAACTACAGTAGTTACCAAAATCTTAGATAACTTTGGTGACACACACACTTGAATAATTTATCTGAAGTCTGAACTTGCCAACTACAGACTACAGTAGTCAACAAAATCTTACCGCAATCAACTACACTAACATAGAAGAATAACAATAGAAGGAAAAACAAATTAAGCTTCCCATGCCCCACCAATATAGTCCCACATGCTTGCCCCTGGGGCAAGTCCTTTCACTTGCAGGTTTAACTTTGATTTGAAGTTTATAAAAGTAAATATACACCTGTGCTAAAACATAAGCACTTAAGTCTAAATGATGAGTAGACATCGGTTTTTAACAAACCTGCACTTCTGAACCACCATTTCTCTGAGGTCCTTCAAATACAGATCAATCTCTACAAGCTGAAAGATTTTGTTTTTTAAAAAAAAATACACAATGTAAAGCGTGCATCAGAATTTACTCCATGAAGATCATCAAACTTTCATTGGCTTTGTGTATGTAGCCTATGAAAATTAGAATAAAGAGAAAACAAAGAAGCTTCTTTAGAAGCTACTATGACGATTTAAAAATTTAACAAACCTCAGTGCTTAGATCCTTAGCCATGCTGGCATAAGCAGCCTCCTGGGCAAGTTTCGTGTGTAGTCGTGCCTCTGCTTCCTCATCTACTCGTCTTTTTTCCTACAATATCTTAATTCAAAAAATTATACTGAAATAATAAAGCATGGCAACTGAAAGTACCTCCATTCATAAGGAAATACTACTGAATTCCTTAAAAAATACTGGTAACAAGATCCAGGAAAGCCTACATAAGATATTTTTTTCATATTGGGATAGTAATTTACCTCTTCAACAACTTTTGGCAAAAGCTTTAGCCATTTTTCTTCAAACTTTTCCAACAATGTTTTGGCCATCACGTGGACATCATCTTTGTCATCATTATATTTCATTGCATTCTTAAATACCAGCCTCACATCAGCATATATTTCTCTAACATTCTTATAGGCAGTACCATCCTTAGCTTCCATTTTATTTTTTATGGTTCCAAAGTCCATAGGCTTCTCAATAACCTAATGTAAGAAACCCAGAACAAATTAGGCATACAGTGAAAAGGATTTTTTTTTTTTTTTTTTTCCTTTGTTGAAATTTAAAGACTTAAAATAAGGAATGAAGGAATCCTACATGATAGGATGTCACCAACAGAGAAGTCATTTTGATACAAGTATATGTATATTTAAGTTGAAAATGAAATGTTACACAAATTTTCTGTTTCTAACACTCTAATTAAGGCCATTTTGGGGAAAGTATATTGTATCATACACAGGTAGTGATGAGTAAATTGTGAAAACAATTAAAAATGCATAAAGCGTCTTTATGATAAGTAAAAAAGAAGAGGGGATAAAATAAAATGTACACATATTGTTGATCATACAGATTAGTGATCTGGGGAAGAAACTTTACTTGATAATAGTCATGCAATCCCAGACTTTCAACATCTACAGGCTCCTTGAAGGGCCATGCCCATTCGTGCTGAGTGATCTGGAAAGTGCCAAGTAAGGCCAGATTAACTACTTATTACCAGATAAACCATTTTTATCACTGTTTTAGCATCAAAGCATCAAACCGAAAATTTAAGGAAATACCATGTGTGAGTTACTGAATGAGAAAAGACCAAAGTCTGCTTAAACATGCAGCTAGATACGGCAGTAATACCAGATATCAGAAAATTCATTATATCAAAAACACAATTTTCTTCCAGCAAGAAAAAGAAAATACATCATTTTATAAGTCTCCTTGCTCTTGCGTTTCTGAAACATAATATTCACCTAAAAGAAACTTTCTGACAAGTGACAACTGAATTTTTCTCATTTAGCTTGTAAGTGATATTGGAAATATCACTCAACATGAACATCTGATCACAGAAATTGATCTAGTCCTTTAAACTTGATAACAATGTCTAGCTTTTTATAAAAATGATTTACACTGCTGCTATTGTTCCTCACTATTGAGTCCAAGTGATTATGTCTTCAACCAAAGGACAGTTAATATCTACTTAAAACACAATATTATAGATTTGATCATACATATTTGTTTGTGTTCCCAACATTGTACCTCTTTTTTTCCCCTTCCCCAATAAACTACTGTAGAACTATGTCAAAAGATCATACATCCACCACATTATCAAGAAAGAAAATAGTGAATAGACATATGAAGAACCCTGATATGTAAGCATAGATCTTCATCAAAATATACCCAAGTACTTGCATCCATTGCTAAGTGACCTATATCATGAGGCATTGCATAGCGTTGGTGCTTGCCTGACGGAATATTGAGGCAAATTGCCGCATGAGCTCTTGCATTCTCTTTGTAGCAGTGACTTCCCTACGTGATGCATCTTGCTGCTGCTTCTTAAGAAGATTTAACTGTTTATCCTTCACAATTGAGCTACCTTTTGAATTGGTTAGTTGCGGACTACCTGTAGTCAAGTAAAATCGTTCAACCTCGTTCACTCTTTTCTCAAGCTGCAAGAAAAAGACAAATTAGCCAATGTATTCATGAGTTTAAAATTTTGGACAGATGTGACATGCCAATAAGGAAAAACTTCCACAAAACCATAGATGTAAAAACCATAGTAGCTGGGCCAAAAGGTGGAAGTGGACAAAGCCAAGCAGCAGTTGTCTGATTTATTGATAATGAATGATGAAAAAATCAAACCATTGAAGTGCCAAATCGTATAACACCTAGCCAGATCAGATGAAGAAACTAAAACTCTTAATCACATAAAGAAGATATTGGGTTCTAATTGGTTGAACGAAGCCTCACCGTATCAACCTTTGCAGAAATTTCATCAACAGAACACCCAAACCCCTCCACTTCAGCAGCAACAGCAACTTTTCTAAGATCTGGGTTTGATGAACTTATTGGCTCCATCTGGTAAAAAAAAAGTTCAATTTAAACCATTGTGGCACGGATGAATGCAAAATCATCCCAAAATGTATCCCCAATCTTTCTAGTTCTCTAGATTTCTTTATCAATGAAACCGATTAAGAAGCTGAAATTCATGAGAAAGATTGTGAATTTCGACGCAAATCAATGGGAACACGTGAAAGAACAAATTAAAAATTCGATCTTTATAGTTAAACTCTAAAGCCCTTTTCTTTGCATCAATGTAGAGAGAGGACATAGAATTGAACCCAAAAAAGCAGAACCCTTTCTCTTCTATGACAAATAAATACATACATAGAGTTGTTTAGTATATGGATATGGATGAACCTGAAAGAACAGAGACGCATACAGAGTCGGAAAGAGCAGAAGAGCAGAAGATCAGAGACAGGAAGAAGCAGAAGAACGCAGTGCTCTCATCAGAGTGTTCTGTATTGGATCCTATAGAACTCTGCAGTGTTGGATAGTGGACTGTGGACTGGTATTTATACTTATTGGGCTCTTGCTTTTTGTGTCTGTCTTTGTCGTTTTAGAAGGCCCAATATTTTAGTGTATATTTTATGTTGGTACGCGAAAATTTTACAAATAGCCCATTCACTATTTTTATTTTATACTTGAGTATATTAATTTTATCTTTTATGTTTTTAATTGATCTCTCAAGACCAGAGGATACACATGTGTATGCACATAGCTCTCTAAAGGGAAAAGGTTTTCGGTAGAGTGATCGCATCTAGCAGTTCACTCATTAAGGAATAAGACTCTGTTGAACTCATATCCATTATTTATGAGTTGTCTTATGCAACAACTCTATTTAAAACTTTCTTTTTCAAATGGGAAACTCATTTTGCTCAGTTTGAAATCCTCGACTCCAATCTTGAATTTGGATATCCTTACTTCAAATCTTGAATTTAGAAATCTCTTCAAATCTTGAATTTAGAAATCTTGAGTATGATGTTTGGCGTTGTAAATATATGTCTAAGCAAAGCACTACTCATTGAGTTTTTTTTTTTCTTTTCTTTTTTGTTATTAGGTTTTGCATTCTTTTATCCGGCTCTCTTTTTACTTATTTTCACTTTGGGTCATGGTTTGGATCCGTGTATCTTTTGTCTTTGGGCATTTTTCAATGAACCAGCTTCTTCCTACTGAGATTGTAGGCAGAATCTGCAGTATTCATACTGGTTTTTAGACTCAAAGGCCGGATAGAAACATTTGAGATCTTTCTAAATTTGGAGAATTCTCTGTTAAATCTGCTTATTTATCCTTTTTTGATGAGACAAATTCTGTGGCTTGGGCTTGGGATTTCATATGGAAATTGCATTTGCCACCAAAGATAAAAACTTTTATTTGGTTAATTGGGCATGGCAAAATCCTTACAAATGTCCAGAGAGAGAGAAGGAATTTGACTGCTGATCCAAATTGTCATAGATGCAAGTTCCTCCCTGAGACTATGGAGCACATGTTCAAAGATTGTCAACATGCCCAGCAGGTTTGGAACTCCATTGAAATCCCTCCTACAATGGCTCATACTTTCTCACTTAGCCTTGATGTTTGGGTAATGATTAACCTCAAGAGCAAGATTAAAGTCTCTCACAACCTACCTTGGGTTTTGGTTTTCATCACCTCTCTTTGGCACTGTTGGAAATGGAGATGCTGCTCCATTTTCAATGTTGGTTATGAAGCTCCTCCACACCCCCAGCATATTATTCTACAGTTTGCTAGAGAATGGTATGACATAAATAAGGTGACTAATGTTAATCATACAAGAGTGGTAACTCAAGTTCTTTGGCACCCGCCCTCTCTTGGAAATGTCAAATTGAATGTTGATGGTAGCTGCAAAAATAACTCTGGTTTGATAAGTGTTGGTGGGCTGCTGAGAAACACCAGTGGAACTTGGATCTGTGGGTTTTCAGCTAATCTTGGGATTGGAAATATTTTGGAGGCTGAGTTATGGAGTCTATTTAGAGGCTTGCAAATGGCATGGGTTAAAAACATTAGATCCCTTGATGTTGAGTGTGACTCTATGACAACTGTCACCTTGATTACCAAAACCTGTGAGCAGTCCCACCCTCTTTTCTGCTTGATTGAAGATTGCAAGGAGCAGTGAAACGGAATTGGAGTTGCAACATCTCTCATGTTTACAGAGAACAAAATAAAGTTGTCGACCTCCTTGCCAATATGGGGCATGAGCTCCCTTTAGGTATGCACCAGTATGAGGTTGCTCCTGACTATCTTACCAACACTTTATTGGAGGATAAATTAGGGAGGGCCCATGCTAGGGCTGTGCCAGCTTAACCTTTCTTTCTCTTGGCTTCGGCCATCCTTGTAACCAAAAAAATAATAATAAATAACCAACTCATTTTCACAACCAAGAAAGAAAAGGCTTGAACCTTGAGCGAGAACCAGCAGCGCAATGAGCTCAAGCAAACCAATAGCAGCAAACGATGCGAGAAAAAAAAATTCAAGAAAAACGCATTTATTTTGTTTTCAATAATAGTGGTCTTTTTGAGTTTGTTTTGGTATTGAATTTTTGAAAATGAGCCTACCAAACGAGTTTTTGGGCCTTTAAATTTAAAATCTATTTTTGAATTTATAAAATTGGACTCAAATCAAATACCAAACATCCCTAATTTGTCCCTGAAAACAATAATGCAAACATGGGGAAAATGAAAGGACTCTCCTTTCCAATCAAGAGCCACACTAGAAAAACCCACTTGATTTTTCGAAGTGTTGGTGATCATGCTTGAATTCAAGGGTTTTACATCTCTGTCTTTTCTTGAATTCAAGTGAAGCAGAGCAGCATCTAGATCTTTGACCATTTTTCTACAGTTTCACTGCATATAAGCTTTAACTTTCAGTGCAAGACATCAATTATATCAAATAATTAAGAAAAATCCAGCACTAAATGGACATAATTAATACACTAAAACAGCAGATAATTGAGAAGAAGGAGCTGAATTTCCCCACCAGTACTTCTTTATCTGTACTGTTATAAAAGTATTACATACTAATTCACATACATACATGCATGCATACATACATACATACATACACACTGAAGGACCAGAACACATGAATGAAAGCTTTGGAAAATCACAGGACCAAAAACAAATATTCCAAATAGATTACAAGTATTAAAGAATAACAAATCAAAAATAATTTCCAAATAAACTTTTACACAAAGTCATCATGTTTGATTGTTCTTGATGATTGATCTTTCTTGCTAAGGCTTTGTTGGTTCTGCAGCAGCAGCTTCCTCCACCTTTGGAGCCTCAGAAGCTGGTTCAGTCTCAGTTGTTGTAGCTTTCTCAACCTCCTCTTCTTTCTTAACCTCCACAACCTCTTCATCTTTCTTGATCTCCACAACCTCTTCCTTCTTCTCTTCTTCAACCACTATCTCCCTTTCTTTTACAGCCGCACTTGTTTCCTCTTCAGTTTTTGTTGCTGTTGTTTCTGTTGCTGGTGGTGGTGGTGGAGGCTCCACTTTCTCCTCTACCACAATGAATGTTGAGACCTTCTCAAACACAAAGAAAACTGGTCCTGACACATAGGCTGGCCCATACTTTGATGATGCTTCTGATACTGGTTTGGATCCTGGAAAATCTGTTCATGCAAAATTTAACCCAATTAAGCAAAGCACACAAAAAAATTTAAACAAAAACAACCCAGGAAAAATAAGATGAAATTAAATATGATTTGACAGTTACATACCAATTTTCTCTAGCTGTTCAAGGAACTTGTGGACTGCAGCTGAGTACTTCTTCAACCCTGCCTCCTTGCGCTCCTTAACCAAAGTCTGTTTAATTAAGGTGAAATTATAATTAGTTGGTTAATCCACTCACTCTTTTGTTGATTGTGGGTAAGTTTTTAATTATCTTACCTTAATCTCAGCAGAGGAACCTTCATATATTTCAACTACTTTTACTTGAAGCTCATCTTTCTTCTCTTCAAACTGCTTGCTATAATCCTCCTGAAACCGAGACATATTGAATATAACTTGTTACATGAAAGTACGTATAGTAAATAAAATTATATTAAAGGAAGATGAGTGAGAGTAATAATAAGCAAACCTTAGACTCATCAAAGGACTTGCAAGCCTCAGCAGCAGCAGCCTTTTTTCCACTGTTTTTGTTCTCGAAGACCTTCTTGATCTTTGGAAGCACCTTGGTTTGCCAATAACCCATCTCTTTTTTCAACTCAAATATCCCTTAAAACAAGTCTAAAAACAAAACCAAAAGAGAAGAACAATCAACACCAAAAGTTGATGAAAGATATAGTTGCAAAAACAAAACTAAGTACTGAAATTCAAGTCTGCAAGAACAAAAAGAACTTGATGAAGCTATAAGTTAAAGAATAATCTCTCTCTATCTTACCTACTTAATTCTATCACTTCTCTTCTCTCTCTCTCTCTCTCTCTCTCTCTCTCTCTCTCTCTCTTCTATTTGTTGTTGAATTCTCCAATCAAGCTCTCAAGGTCCACCTCAAAGCTTAAGTACTGTAGTAGCCAACTGTCTCTCCAAACTAAGCCACATAAAGCTTTAAAACCTGGCACATCAAACATACAGACATATGTTTTCCTCCATACTAATCCCTATGATCCCGTCTTAATTACCAAAATACCCACTCATTCATTGATACCAGCCAACCTCTCCCATGCAAATTTCCTATACTACCCTCCGCCGTCACCGTGCATACACATAAAATACAAGGGCTGTGACAGTCCACCAAAATTCACAGGTAGGTTTGGCCAATTATTTCGAGATTTCATAATAGATTCAAGGCCAGGGTGGTCAGTGGTATTGTTGTAAATAGGTGGGGCACTTCGAGGGTAAAACAGGGAAGAGAAAATGGGGCGTGGGGCCTCTAGGGAAGGTGACAGCTGGCAATCATCTCAATGGACAGGTATCATATTAACGTGGGACCCTTAAAGGGTTTGCCAAGTTTGATATTGATCTGTAAAAATTCAATCGTTACGTATATGCTTTCCTTCTGGCTTCTTCTTCCCTCCTCGTCCTCCTCTTCCTCTGGCTTCTTCTTCTTCGGTCAGCTTCGCAATTGACAAAACTTGTCACGTGGCTTCGCTGGTATTAGTAATCACGCCGTCGATGGCTGTCAGCAAATTTATCTTCAAAGAAAACCAAACCCCATGGCCCCATTGACAAAAATTCATGCCATGTTACTCTTTTGTTTCAATGTGTTATGCAAATACAATCACAAATTAATTAAACCCATGCAAAATGCATAGCTAGCTGGCTCACCCTAGCTTAGCTTGCATCCACATGGGATTCTTTTTTGTGTGTGTCTGTGTGTGTGTTTGGGGGAGTGGGGGAGTGGGGGACAAGGAACTTGTATTAGTTTATTGTGGGGTTGACAGGTGTTATTAGCTGCATAGGATTTGGTTAATCTATGGTATATAATTGGATTTTTTTTTCAAGTGCTTTTGGTACAAGACAGCATGCATTTTGAATTGACAATATTCTGATTTTGCTACAAAGAATAAACAGTAGTGGCATGTTTGGTTGAATGGCAGGTGATTAAATTGATATTAGCTAGTTGAAAGAAACTATCTGAAAAAGCATATTTGGGTCAGGAAAAACAGAGATTTTTATGTAGTATATGTAAAAGTTGCATTGATTTGGCACCTGGGTTTGTTTTATAATTCTGCTATTACATTAATTAATTACAGGGGCGGGAGAGATTGGAGAACATCTTTCCAGAGGTTAGGGGATTGAATTTTCTTTGGCAATCTGTTAGCCACCCATTTGTCTCACCCAGCCAGACAAAATTAAATTGAAAGTTTGACTGTTGTAAAATTCTGCAGCATCTTGTTGCTGATATCATCATGCAGTATCTATCTCCCTTTGGATCAAGATTGAAATGGAAAGTCTAGTCAAAATGTGATTTGATGAATCCAATCTTTCCAAATTATTATAACATAAGGCTGGTGAGCAGTCTCAAGGCAACTTGATCATGAGAAGTGATTAGTTGAAAATTATTGCATTGATTAGAGTGATAAAGTGATATGGGGACTAAGTATTGTTGTTTTCAATTCTTCCCTCTCTGGTTCAACTATTGGCTTCAAACATTTGAATTAAATCATGACAAATGGGAAGGAATTGTTCAAACATTTATTCTTTCTAGATATTAGCATTTTGGAAGGGATAAGGAGTGAATTTTAAGCAAAGATGTAATATAGTAACCAAAACTTTAATCTCTTCTTAAACAAATATTTGCATGATGTGCTCGCCACTCTGCACCCGAGTTCAAATTAGTTTAGATTTAGATTATTGCTTGTATAAAAACAAATATTTGCAAAATAATTGTAAGCTTGATCAAATGCACACCTTAACAGCTAGCACTATGTTTGATGCCACAAATCATTTTCTTTAATAACAAGTTCAATCTAATAACCTATTTGGATTGATTATTGAATCTTTAAAAATTCTTAATTAGATTGGACTTGAAAATTATAAAACCAGTTAGAAGTTGTCGATTACTTATAAGAATCAAATGAATCCAAAAGCAATCCAATTATTGTAAGTAATATAAATTTATAAATGTTGCTTATAAAGCATCTTATAAAGTTTGGTGAGGTTATAGTATTCTTCTTCAAGGAAGAGCCTCAAAGACCATAATTGAGTCTATGTCACACTAATCAAGTTTTATTAAAATGCTAATTAGTGAATACAATTTTCAATACTTGAATTAGAAAAATTCTATTTGGCAAGGGAAGAAATAAGAATGGAGCTGGTCAAGATTACACATTCAATTATCAAGATGTGATGGCCAGTGTCCCCAACTATTTATTTGTCTCGAAATGAGAATTTGGACCAATTCACCAAATTATATTTGGATGAGATTTTTTGTTGAAGAATATAAAGTCTCGTATTGGAAAAATGATTAAATAAAATACAATATATAATGAATGGTTCCCATACTAATATCACGGAGGTCTTTTGTGATCCGTCTCTCTGAAATTTAACAATAGTATGATAATATGTGAAGAATATAAATAAAGTAGTCTTCGTCAATGGCTTCAGCAAACATAAAAATGATACCCAAAATATTCAAGAAAACACAACGCATATGACGTGGAGGGTAGCGTTTGAGTGCAAAACTCTATAACAAAAATAGCATAACATAATAATCAAACCCTATGTCACTCTGAAAACGAAAGTCATTAGCTTAGATAGATTATTAGCCTTCACGCTAATTAATATTTGATTTGATTGCTCCTATTCTTAGCCAAGTCTGAGGTGTTTTCCAACCTAAGCATCCCAATTTGACGTTTCTGTCATCTTCCTCCTCACATTAAAAATCATAAATGCAAAACCCTATTAATTTTCAGTGAACCACACGCTTGAGATTTTATATATAAATCAAAGCCCTATTGCAGAAACAAAACCCAAAAAGATATTTCATAAAGTAGTTCATTTCATTAGTAAAAATGGGTGAGACAACAAATATCTATGTGCCACTGCGAATGACATTACAAACTTTTCTACTCTAATTAACTACCGACAGTTCTCTTTCTGAAACAAAATTTTGCTTCAACATGACAAGGCCAAACTTAGCTCAAAACAGATCAACAAATTCCATTCGGCTGATCGTGAACTTATGGACAACAAATAATACGATGGTTTCCCACTTAACAGCATTACTGCATTAATCTACGACGTAGTTGGGAGCCACAGCCAATATTCTTGAATTTCTTATATTTCTAGATATTGATGGCTGCCCTGCGTCTTCGCCTTCGCCTTCTGCTGCTTGCCCTCCGTCATCTACTACTATCAAATATCCTTCTCTTCTTATCAAACTCTGCATTACAGGCATTCGTCTTTCTTGTTTGAGTAAAGATAACAGCTATTGTGGCCAATTAATATGATATTATTACACTAAGGTTAGGGTGCAAGATAACTGTATTTTTACCTCTATGATGGCTTTGATTTTGGATGCTTCAAGACGTGCCTCCTCCTCGGAAGTATATGCATTTTTCTCATTCTGCTGACTCACATACCATTGAATCAAGTCTCTCTGCCTCATTCCTGCCAGCCCTGTCCCTGCAAAAACAAGGAATCCTCAAATTCTTTAAATGAATATGAATTACTACTTACTAGGTATTGGTTAAGAATACGGCTTGAGTCCATTTGGAAAGAAAGATTTCAAATCCAGAGATTTAGTTAAAAGATTATATAGTTAAATTGCTTGATTGGACAATCACAATACATAAATATCTCTATTTAGAGATTCAGAAATAATTGGGGCATCGGAGTGTGCATAGCTGGTCAGATAAACAAGAGTTACGATACTTTGCAAACAATAATATCAATGCCATGGTAACTGGAACTAAAATTCTAAAGGCAGATTGATCTTACATTTCATCATTATGTAAAAGTTAATAAGAAAACAATAAAAAAGTCAGTGCCTTACCACTTCGTATAACATCTTCTTCATGCTGTCTAAGACGCATGACAAGGGCCTGGGTAACCCTCTCAAAGTATTCATGACTCATTGTAATCTTTCCTTCTTGTTTTGCAGGAGCTGATCCATCTTCTGCACCATCGTAATCGACATAAAATGATCATGCCAAGATAAAGTTAGAAGAAAGCATACACAAAGATAGGTCCCATACTCATACCAGCATCCCCAGAACCTGGCTCAGCTTTGGCTTTCCTTGTTTGATCGTCACGTGGATCAGTACCATTATTTCCGTTGTCATCACCTGGATCAGTACCATTATTTCGATTATCATCACCCTCCATATTGTCATGAGTTTCTTCAAACTCCGATAGATCAATTTCGCTAGACTCCACACTGGATGAAAAAATAAAAGAAACATTATTGCCACAAAACCAACCTCTGTCTTGAGAGAGCAAGAGAGGGAGAGAGGAGGATATTTAACATAGTCCCATTGTTTTCTTACCTGATTACTGACGTTTTCAGCAATCGCACTGCTAAACGGACATGGGGTGGTTTTACCTGTATGAATTGTTTGTTAAGAGCAAGAAAGACATGTATCTAATCTCAAATCCAGATAAATAACTTGTACAGTTTTAGGCACCTGAGTATCCAGATGACATCGAGCAATGGCCTCTGACAGTCTAATCAGTGCCTCTAGCTGCCTAACTGTCATGCGATAAGCAACTCTACTACCAGGAGCAGTATCACCTCTTCTGAGAGCCACATAAGAGTCTACCAACAGCTTTCTAGCATCTGAATCTAACTGCACAATTTATTTTAGCTTGGTTAAACAAGCCGGAAGGCAAATAGCTTTGAGCAACAAGAGAGAGAAGGGGTGGTCGTGATTGTGGGGTAGTGTAGGCAGCAGACCTTTGGTTTCAGAGTCTTAGCATATACAATATAGCGTTTCAGCTGTGCTGTACTGAATTCAGGAGTAAGTGCCTCTTCCCGCTTTTGATGTACTCTTACAATGTGGTGGGCAATATGATAATCAGTTTCATCATCTGGGTCATCGATCATAACATATACCAGATCGAACCTTGAGAGAATAGGAGGAGGAAGAGCCACATTATACTGAAAAAGCCAAAGAAGTGATTAGTTTGTCTAGAAACCCTCCAAGACATTTGAATCGTAGAAATGATTAGCCCCTGGCCAATTTTTAAAACAGTTTGTAGGCTTTAGTTGCAAGAATATGTGTTACCTTGAGGGGTTTGGATCTATCATAACGGCCCCCTGTGGGGTTGGCTGCAGCAAGAATTGATGTTCGAGCATTCAGTGTTGCCTGTATTCCTGCTTTTGTAATGCTTATTGTCTGTTGTTCCATGGCCTCATGAATCGCAACCTAAAGTCCAATTTACATGTCAGATATTGACAGTTGATCTACGCATAACATCTCAAGTCACGGGGTTATACAATATAATAAAAAAGTTACCTGATCCCTGATGTCCATTTTGTCAAATTCATCAATGCAACAAATGCCATTGTCAGCAAGCATTAGTGCACCAGCCTGAAATCAGATCACATAGCATATCAGAAATTTAACAAACAGAGGCGAGATGGGTTTTCCATAGGGAAGACATCTCTCTTCAATTATGTCCTTTTTAAGTTGGTGTTTATCATCCTCTTATTAATCTCTATCTTTTCACAAACTAAATATCCCCCGACACATGGACTTCATATAGAAATAATAGTTTATAGGTCCAAGGGTATGTTTACCCCATCACAATTCACAGAAAATAATATAAACACAGAAAGTGCAGCACCGAAAATATAATATAGGAGCCATGACTTCAACAATTTAAGGATTTCAAAATGGTTAAGATGCAAAATAAATTTAAATGCTACCTCAATACAAAATTCTCCAGTTTCTGGTTCTTTGACAACAGTAGCAGTTAAACCAGCAGCAGAGGAGGATTTCCCAGATGTGTAAACAGATCTTGGAACTATTCCTGCAGTATACCTACAGTTGATATAACAGCATATAAAGTGGATGTCTCTATCAACTACAGGAACTGAAATGATAAGCCGAAGAAGGGGCATACTTGAGGAACTGAGATTTTGCACAACTGGGGTCGCCAACTATACAAACATTGATATCTCCTCTCAAGTTGATACCTTCATGAGTAAACTTGTGGACACCACCCAGGAGCATAAGCAGGATTGCTCGCTTGATATCTTGATGGCCAAAAATAGTTGGGGCAATGCTATCAACAAGCTTATTGAAGAAATCGGGGGTACTCCTCATTCTTTGAACTTCATCTCGCTCTTCTGCCTGCAAATTGGTGAAACAAAGCAGTGGGTCAGATGCGTTGCCCAAAAATACTAAATGTGTATGCAGAGTACAAAACATGATGAAGTTTCAACTTCTAACAATAACCAGATGAGAAGCATGTACAAGTGAAGGATCAAAAGTGAAATCAGAAATCAAAATGCGCAACAACTAGAGCCGGGAGATGGGAAAAAATCAAGCGAGAGGTTGGAACATGAACTAACAGTGAACTGCTGGTTGTCATCGTCTTCACCATCCTTCTTTCTATTCCGAACATCGGCATCCTGTCTACCATCAGAAATCTGGAGGAAAAGAAACAAAAAGCAATTGTCAAGCACATATCATAGAAAGACACCAATCACATAACCTAAATTGCTAATACAATCTACTCAATGACCAACCTGAACTGAATTAGCAATAAAGGCAAGGCGATAGGAGAGATCTCTCACTCCCAATGCTCGAAGGCCCCTCACTCCTTCATGTGCAGCCATAGAACCATTGCGCTGGGACGCTTGTCGAGAACACTCTGCTCTGTCTCCAGGGGCGGCCAATGCCAATATGTCTGGTATCACGACGACTGTACCCGTGAAAATGACCCTACAATTGCATGCAAAATGAAGCAAACATGTAGCTTAGATACAATTCGCATGTTGAAGCGAAGACATTAGTTAAAATCAAGCAGAGGGATTGACTTTACGTACGTGTCACCGGCCCTTGCCTTCTCAACAATCTCATGGCGGATTATAACATCCAGCGATCTGGGAAGGGAGCCCGCAGGTATCTCTTTGGAAGTCTCCTGCATTCGTACCCTCTGCCAGTCTGCAAATTTGCTCTCTTGACGAAGTAATGCCCACCTTGCTCTATTGGCGCATGTGGCATTGACACAGATTGTTGGCTTTGACCCCACAATTACAACAACAGATCAGGAAAATCCAAGAACAATCAAAGGTCCAAAAAAGCAACTCTCTATATATACATTGACTGACCTCAGTGTACTTGAATTGCTGTTCAACATTCTTGATGACGCCTCCGCACTCCAAGCACTTGAAAGTCCCGTGGAGAAGCTCCGGTCGAACCTCACTGGTCCGAGTCACCACTCCTTTCACCGACACCAATTTCCCAATTTCTGCTGTAGTCAATTCCCTCAACCTAGAATGAAGTCAATTATTTTACATACTCTAATTTGACAACTGAATCAAATATTTACAATATCAAGCAAATGGGGAGCAACCTTTTCGAGACGGGGAGGTTGAAGAAGGCCACATTGATGGTGTCCTTGTTAGTATCGTCAGCAACGAAGTGGGGGCGGAGCTCCGTCACAAATCTCTTGCAAGCATTCTTCAAATAAGGCTCAAACCTAATTAATTAAACAAGGAATCGATTAATTTTCAGTGAATGAATAAATTAATTGATTTGGGAAAGGGGGATGGGGGTTGGGGTCTTAGGGTTAGGGTTTGTAGGAAAAATGGACCTGAGGAACTCATCGGAAATGGCCTTCTGGAGGAGATTGTTGAAGACCATGACGTGAGAGAAGTCGATGAACATGGTGCTGGACTCGTTGGCGCTCATGGCTTCTATCTCGGCCTCGTAATACGCGTCTCCTCCACCTCCTGAGATCCTGAAACTCTTGAGAAAGTCCAAGAAGATGTTCTCGACCCTCACGGCCTTCTCGTCCACCAAGAATCCTCCATAAGCCTCCATTTTTGGTCTCTCAGAATCGCAGACTCTCAGTCACCTCTGAGTTCTCTACTTTCTCGTGCTTTTGTCTCACCATTTGCCCCTTTCTGGTTTCTGGCGCCAAAATAAGACTGCCAACCCAACGGCTTCCCGCCAAAAACACCTTAGGCGCGTAATCGGGGTATTGGGTTATTGGCCCACCAACATCATAACGGGCCTTCAACTACTACGATTTTCCAACACTAGCCCAATTCCAAAAGGATAAGAAAAAGGCTCCAATTTTTTTTAGTTGTTAATTTTGAACTTTTTTTAAGTTTAAAATAA
Organism: Prunus persica; assembly: GCF_000346465.2. Classification (NCBI taxonomy): domain Eukaryota; kingdom Viridiplantae; phylum Streptophyta; class Magnoliopsida; order Rosales; family Rosaceae; genus Prunus; species Prunus persica. Next base: position 6,555,449 of record NC_034012.1, on the reverse strand, counting down.
ACGAAAAATAATAATAATAATTTTTTTAAGTGCACAGTTGGAAAATGTTGGAAATTTTTATGGATGCTATGCTAGATGTTACTAATCAAATGTTTGAGTGAGTTTATAAGCCCCCCTTCAAACTATCGCAGTTGGGCTCATTCAGTTTTTTTTTTCCTTATACAAGCAATATTGGAATATAAAAGATTCAAACACAGGACATCAAAGCAGAAGTAATTACTTTTAACCATTTTAATCATACAACTTACTTCTCTATAAAAGGAAAAGACTTTTTTTTTTCTTTTTTTTTTAAATGTTCGGTCATAAGATCAATGTAGTCAACAGTAGTTCCAGAATTCGAAAGTCGTGTAAATAAAACTTACATACTAAACTCGACTGATAGAACTAAAGAGTTTTGAGTATACTTGGCTTGGTTATCTGGAATGAAGGCAATTCCTCCCTAATTCATTCACTTACCCAATAAAATAAAATAAACAAATAAAAAAGAGTATTTGTTGATAGTTGTCGGGAAATGAAGAGGACTGAAATGTCCCATCGACTGGAAAACTAGCTATGGCAGGAACCAAGGATGAGATGGAAGAAGGCAAAAGGCTATACGGGGAACCAAAATACAAATAGCCCAAGTAGGCTTCTCATCATGCGCAGTGCTAATTAACCTAGTGGTACGTAGCCGGCCTGCCATATGCAAAGTAAGTAGAGGTTGTATTGTATTATATATTTATGATCAACTTCCACTTCTCAATTGTAATTACGGGGTTCAAAGCTTATCAGTCATTGCTGGATAATTTAGATTAGCTGCCGGGTACGTTAAGCTCCTTGAGGAAATTGAAAATAACAAATTTATTATTATAAAAGAGAGTCGTTATTGTCACTCTAAAAAAATCATACGTCGCTGCTTTAAATACAATCCATACCTTATGTTTTTATAATTGTTTAGACAAGGTCATGCCAAATCTTCTCAATGGGCCGACAACATCGTCCAAAATCTGCCAAATAGTTTTTGGTTTCTTGTTTAGAGCAACTCCACCCATTTGCCCTTAGCCATGGCAAGGGTGGAGCTAGGGCAGCCACTATTCACCCTTGCAAATAGTATTTTGTGTTTCCACCCATTGTCATGGCTAAGGGCAATTACTATTCATTTTTTTATTTTTTTCACAAATTTTTTAATAAAAATAATTAATTTAGATAATATTTTTGGGTTCGTACATATCAATATTTATTATAAAATTCATATCTCAATCGGATAAAATTTTGGTATTTATAGAAAAAAAAAAAAAGAGAGTATTTTTTTGGTATTTTTTTCATTTTTTTATTGCACAAAAATTGGCTGCCGTTGGATTGGAGAAAAAAATCTGATCGGAGAGCCCAGAGTGCGACACGTGGACTTTTAGTGGTACTGTAGCGCTAGACACTGTAGCATCACTGTAGCGCTGCGGCACTGTAGCGGCACTGTAGCGATGACGTCAGCACTAAAACGAGAGCTGGAGCTCGGGCCAACCTTGCCCTCGGGCCAGCCCAAGTTGCTGGATCCCACCTTGCACTCGGGCCTGGGCTATGCGCTGAAACACCTTTTTTTTTTTTTTCTCCCCTAGCCTCGGGCTGGGCGGTGCCGCTGGAGTTGGTCTTAATTACCTTTGAAAATGATTCAGAAATAAGTCAATCATTTCAGACTAAACTAAATTAAGGTATAACAACAAGTACCTGACAAACACCTTGGTGGTGTCCATACATGCACCGATAAGGTAGTGTTTGTTTTGCGGAATAATAATTCTATGAATCTGATACTCGTTATTTGGAAATCCATGCAATTCCTTTTTCACAATTTCAAAATTGTGCTGTCAAAACAAAAACGAACTTTTTTCTTTCTTTTTTATAGTTGTTTTAAAGGAGAGGCTGAAACTTGGAAGTTTATTTCTTCAAAATGAACTATTAAGTAGCCTTTTTTATCGCTGTGAAAAAGAATCATAATTTGTAAATTAGTGATCTTAAGTTCGAAAATCTATGGCACTTTGGTGGTGTATGTATGTGAGAAAAACTCTCCTCCCTTTTGTAGTTTAATTATTCCAAAATAATAATGAATTAATTTTAAAGTTTGAGGTATATATAGAATGACAATGAAATCCCACAATATTGTGAAACCACGGGCCTAATCCTTCATAATCATAATCATTATTTTTTAAAACAATAACTATAGTTCATAACTCGTTTCGTGAAACGAAAATTGAATATCACTAGACGAAGTGTTAGATTATATGTAACGTTATACCATATTCATTCTGAAGTGCCCAAACCGCCAAACAAGCATAAATGCAGCATTTCTTCCTCAAGTAGCTTTCTACAACTTTACATGTGAACCGAACCTTCTATCTACTTTTCCATGACACATTGACACCCTAACTTAATCTTATCTCAAGTTATGACTAAACTAGTTTATTTTGTTTCGTGTGTTTGGTCAATGGACTAACATTAACCTAGTTTTCTGCCGCCCGAAGTTCATCGAATCAATGCATTTCAATATCACTTGAGCGAGAATCATGAGGGCTTTTTTCCTTTATGGTCCTTTTTGGGAAGCATCATTGTTCATGATTGAGAAACTTTTAATGGTGCTGCTATCTTCTAACCACATTCAAATCCCAATTAACTAATCTCTTTTGCAATGCAATGCTTATCCGAAATGAGGTCTAGGGTTCTTAGGCATGTAAGAAACGCATGCTTAAGAGTAGGGCCACGTGTTCAAGACCCACACCAAAGCCTATAACTGAAACTCTAGGCAGTTGCCAATGCCACCTTTTCTCTTTGACTCATTTCTTCCAATGTACTCTGTGAGAGAGAGGGAGAGAGAGAGAGAGAGAGAGAGAGAGAGAGAGTCCCTTGAATATGCTAAGTGGAGGTCATGAGGAGAAGCAGGCAATTAATATGTAGCCGTTTCGAGTCATAAGTTCACTACAAAAAGCACACGCACCCTGTCTTAAATCTTTTTCTCTCATTCGTCTGTTTGAACTTACTCTTTATTATTTGTTGTTGGGTTCTTGAGACTTTTGTTTTGGTAAGTTTGCTGTTGTGTTGGCAATTGTTGATGAAATGATGAAGGTAGAATCCATTGTCTATTCGAATAATAAGAAAATAACCTATTCATTTTCAACCACAAATGTTCAACTAGGACTAAGAATAGTCGAAGAAATAGGTAAGAAAGAAACTATAACACAACTTTATATGTTGAATAAAATATGATATATATATATATAACCACTTTTAATTTCCAAGAGTTCTATTATTCAACAAAGAATTCAACACATATTGACCAATATTTTATAGAGAGGCCGTTAACCCATCTTCTTTTTCTTTTCATTTTTTTTTATGGCTATACCTACCTCTTCATATAATCTCGTATGGCTCAATTTTCATTAGTTACCATAAAAACGACTTTAGGTGACTTTATTTTCATAAAAAAGAAGAAAGTTCTAAAAAGTTTTACACCTTTAGATTAGATTTTAATGAAGTGACAGTCTTATAATGAAAGTCAAAATGAGGTGACAGTCTTATAATGAAAGCAAATAAGGAAGTTCTAGCAAAAAAAAATCTAGAAAATGAATCCGGATTTATTACCATGTACAATTTTTTTATTTTTAAAAAAATAGAGCATGAAAGTCTCTATTTGAATTAGGTGGTGAAGATAAATACTATTTACCATTGAATAAATTACAACTCATGGCACTATATATCTTCTATTTTTAGAGTGAGAGATTCATCTCCCCCTCAGTCTCTCTATCTATCCCTTTCTAATTACAATTAATGGAGAGCTTAGTCCAAGCCTCACCCAAAAACTCCCCAAAAACCCACCACCATGGTGGCCACCACCATGACCAAAACTGCCCCACCCTCATCACCATCAACAACAACCCATCAACCCAACTGAGCAACAAAGACAAGCGCTCTATGCCCCTTCTAGTGATCAATTACTTGTGTCTCTTCATAGGCTCAGTCTCTTCAAGCCTACTCTCCAAGTACTATTTCATCCACAAAGGCTCGAGCATTTGGGTTTCTACATGGGTTCAATGTGCTGGCTTCCCTCTCCTCCTCCCTTTTGTTTTCACTCCTTATTATCTCCTCAATAGCACCCAAAGAAAACCCTTCTCTCACTTCACCCCAAAAATCTTAACCCTCTCCATTTTCATAGGCCTCATGTTGGGCCTCAACAACTTCCTCTTCTCTTGGGGCAACTCCTATCTCCCAGTCTCCACCTCCTCCCTCCTCCTCTCATCCCAGCTTGTCTTCAACCTCATTCTCTCAGTCATCATAGTCAAACAGAAAATCACATTTTCAAATCTCAACTGTGTGATCCTCCTAACAATAAGCTCAGTGCTCTTGGCCTTGGGGTCCAGCCATGACAAGCCTCCTGGCTTGACCCGTGGCAAGTACTTCTTGGGCTTCTTCTCCACCATTGGCGCAGGCTTGCTGTTTGCTCTCTATCTCCCAGTCATGGAGAAGATCTACAGAAAGGTTTACTGCTACGCCATGGTGATAGAAATGCAACTGGTGATGCAGGTCTCGGCCACGGCGCTGGCCACGCTCGGGATGGCCCTCAACGGTGCGTTTCGGGAGATGAAGGTAGAGAGCATGAGGGTGTTTGATAAAGGGCAGAGTATTTACTGGGTGACCGTGCTGTGCAACGTGGTGACGTGGCAGCTGTGCTTCATGGGGACGGCTGGGATGGTGTTCTTGACCTCATCGTTGACCGGGGGAATTTGCATGACGGCTTTGATGGGGATGAATGTGTTGGGAGGGGTTTTGGTGTATGGGGATGAGTTTGGGGGAGTGAAGGTGGTGTCTACTTTGTTGTGTGGGTGGGGGTTCTGTTCTTATGCGTATGGGATTTACATGAATACCAAACTAGGTAAAGAAGATGATGGAGATAAAGACAAAGAGGACACCCACCAAGGGATGGCGATGGGTGTGCGTAGTGTAAATGATAGTAGTGTTTGATTTGAACCATGAGATGATAGATTTTGGTGAATTTGTACTTTTTTTTTTAGGGGAAAAAAAATGGAAGTTTGAAATCATTGCCTAATTGCTTAAGTACATCATTGTCAATTTGCCTTGTCACTTTAACACTATAACACCACTAAAAATGATCAATTATCCATTGAGGATTTTGATTTGGTTTCGATAATGAATGATTATCAATCGTTAGTGCACATACATCAACAACATTTCCACTTACTTATGTTCAAGACTTACATACATTCATTGTTAACAATCATTCACAAGCGCATGCTAAATTTATAAGGCATGCTCTAGAATCTACCTAAATCAATTACCACGTTTAAATGGACATTGTTCTCACAAAATCTAGGAACTAATCAAAAAGATTTAAAATTTATCCCATATCAAAGTTTAGTATGATGGATGTACATTCATTGCTATAATTATGTCTTCCCCCACTATTTTTTTCCACTTTTATATGCTAGAAATATTATAGTTGTGTTCTTTCTACTAAAAAAGGAAAAACTAAATCTGAATCAATCACCTATGAGGACATTATGAATATACAAGGGGTAATGGTGCATATGAGGACATTATTCCAATCTCACATGTATGATGTAGGACAATTTATTAATTATATAGCCCTCAATGCTGCTGCTCATATTATATGGTTGGAATTGCTTACCAAATCAAATATATATATAATGGGATTCACTCATTCACATATACCTTAATTAGAGCAATTAATGAATCTTTATGGGGCACTAAGTTGATCACCTCATCACACCCACCTTTCTGAAAAATGGAAGTGATCATGAGCATATTTTGCTACTTTTTGTTTTCCAATATTTTTGTAATGTGGATATATTTAAGCTATTTTTATGAAATTAAAGTTGATGACAATTAGTTACTAAGAGCATATCCGATCGATATGTCAAATTGTCATATGAACATGAAATGGCAAAATTTGAAGGTTAAAGTTGCTCCAATCGAGTAGTCAAATCATACATAGATTTTAAGTATGAAAGAGATATGTCAAAAATAACATATCAAAAAGTTTGATGTCAGATATTATTTTAATATTTTTTTAGCCATGGATCCCACTATCATTTACTCTCTTTTAAAACTTTTTTTTTTTTTGGTAGGATCTTTTAAAACTTTATGCATCATATGAACCCTATTTGCTTTTAACAATATAATAAAATAATATGATATTTGGCATTTTGAGTGGAGTTAAATATTTTCCGAAGCGTCAAATTGCCACATAAGCCATGAAATTCAAATGCAACTATAAATCACGCATTATCCACATATATTCAAGAATAACTTGACTCGAATGAAAATCTAATCCATTTAAAGGTCTCTATACTATTAAAATTGAATAGATACAAAGTTTATTTGGTTCATGACGGCAGTGAGTTGAGGAATGAATAAAACAAATTGAGAGAGAGATGTAGTTTTCGTTTTTGTCCATACATAATGCGGTTCCTTTCATGTACAGTGTAGGCAAAAAATGGTGCAAAATCTTTGTAAGAACACGCGGGATTAGATTATGCAGTGTTTTTCACTAAGCTTTTAAAAATATCTTTGTACGCTCAAGATGTTGCTATGTCTTTTGTGGTGTTGTTTGTTTGCATGAAGGAGATTTCTTGTTGGACGACTTGGCTTTTTGGGACTCCCACTTGCCAAAGAAAATGTTTAACACTAATAGTGGTAATTCTTCCAGAGATAAACACAAAATATATGCATATTAAAAAGGCCTATTAGAAAAAAGGAAAAAAAAAAATTATTAATTGATGAATGAATTTTGTGTCTTTTTCTTGTCACAATCTGAAACCGAACTAATCCTTATCACTTACCCTTTCCATAGATAAATCATAACGATAAGGAGTATATATCAACCACAGTTTTTTTTTTTTTATTCATTGTCAACCCTTCTTCTTAGCGTAGAGAGTCGCCCGATATCATTCAAGATGTCGGGGTTTGGTTTCCAATATAATTTCATATAAAAAAATCTGATAACTAGAAAGCCTGAAGATTAGCAAACTGAAAGTTTAATTTTTCCACAAGTAGTTGTGTTTTTCTTGGATTCCAGAATTTTACTATTTAGCATCTACCATATTTACTGCAATTTAATGATATTGCTGGACATTACTGTGGAGGTGACTAGCTAATTGACTTGTCTCATAATTTTCAAGTGAAAACAAGCTAGTCCCTCTCATTTTCATGGGCTGTCTTTTGTTTTGTTCCTCCTAGCTTTTAGAGCCATTTCTTTAGTGCTAGGTGGTGGGTCATAATAAAAGTAGAAAAGACTACAAATATAAAATTATTTTGAGAAAAGAAAAAAGACAGAGTGAGATTAGAGATAGAGGTGGATCTTCCTTTTTTCTTATAATTTAATCACATCTATAATACAGTTTTAATCATTGCTTTAAAGTGTACCTCATGAAAACTGTGGATCTTTTTCTATTATATTTTTCTTTCGAAAACATATCGATTAATTTGATGAATTTGGTCACGATACTTTGATTCCTCATAGCCAATCTTTATATAAATGATTTGATTCGGCTAATAAAACAAAACAAAACAAAACAAAGATAGGGCGCAGCCCTTATTCTTTACGTATAATTTAATTTTCCTTTTCCATTCCAACCAACAAACTGCTCTTTTTTGTTACGTTTTATGTTTTTATGCAGATGGAGAAGAGAACAAGCATGAATAAATGGAGAGGCAAGGTGGTCCGTCCATATGTCTACTTTTGAAGATTAACAAAGTAAGTTATAAAGATAATATATATTTTTAAAGTACGAGAAGCCAATGATAATCAAAAGGTCAACGAAAGCATACTTTTTTCTAGATGTGAATCTCTGATTAACTTGCACGTTGCTTTGTTTGCATGATATGATCTGTGTCTTTGCATTTTTATTCTCTCTCAATCGCATCATTCACATACACCAAACAACTAAGTGCGTGGGGGAGAGAGAGAGAGAAAAAAAGTCCCATATGAATATATATGATGTCCGCACATTATCATCATATGACGGCAATAATTAAAATCTTCGAGGATTTGGTACTAAGTAAGGGCAAAAAATATCATCCGTGCTTACCTGATTAGTGTAGTTTTGCAGATAGTTACATGTATTCAGAATTTACCTTAAGATCTTATAATTGATAAAGAACGAGAATTTACTTACAACCCTTTAAGTTTCATAACATTGTAAATATGTATTCATACTTACGGACTGTACATATTGTACAAACAAAAAGATATGCAAAAGTTGCAGACTTGCATAACAGCTCAGGTGGATCCAATTCGTCTGGTGGAAGCCAAAGAATACAGAAATAGTATTGCTTTAGTTCTCTATCTGCAGAGTTTGTTGTCACTGACTATATATCCTCCTCGTAGCCAATGGCCAAGATAACTTCTGCAATTGCAAGGCAGGTAGGACGAATAAATATAATTGTCAGAAATTCTTTCATGCTATGCTCTTCTCTACATACGAGACTTTTAAGATTTGGGGGAAACAAGAATGTGGAATTGGGTTGTCTTTGTTGAAAAAATAGCTGTTAGTTGGATTCCAAATGAGTGCATATAGAATGGCAAGTAGGAATAATTCCTTTGAATTTGTTCCACACAGTTTCACTGCATGTGCTGCGTACGGTCATCATGCAATCATCGATCTAAATTGAGCAATCTTGTACTTTCCACATATATATATGTATAGATGTTGTCCTTGTGAATGGACAATTCCCACATGAGAATACATTATTTTGTCCTATTATGTAAGCAAATGTATGGCCCTAAGACTAGGAATGGTCAACAAAAGGGACTATAAAATCAGGCCAATAAATAGAGTTTACAATTAGGAAAAATATCATCTCCATCTATATGCAGTGAAATGACCTAAGACTACAGTTGAAAATTAAGGAAAACAAAGTTTAAATCAGACAAGTATTGGGTCCCAAGCAGTAAATGAATCCTGCATCTGGTGCTGAATTAAATTTGATCTAATCTGCAGACATTGGCTTACTCAAGTTGACTATAGCGAATAAGCTCCTTACTTTGCGCCCCGAATTCGAATTCCTCTAGACTATATTAAAATTGAATACTGTTTGTATCAAAAAATTTGGTCTAATATTTCAGAGAGATGGCATGGGCCAAATGTGAACTCGTTGGGCTAGTTTGGGTTTGTTGAATAGGTACAATTTCTTCATTTCCTTTAGAAGTCCTAAATCCTACCGATGTCCTTCCCTCCAAAAACTAAATCTATTACAGCAAATGGGCTAAGCAAGGTTGGGCTTTTGAATATTGGCTGTAGTTGGACCAGACACCCAAAACTAATTTGGTTTTCCAAAGGGTTTTTTTCCCTTCTTCTTTCTTTTTAAACAAAATTACACCATCGAGTGGTTCTTTTCTGCTACTGGAATGATAAGTGAAGATGACATCTTTGTCACATTTTATTATTTTAACCATCTCAATTTCATCATGCAGTGGGTAGTAAAGCAAAGAGATTGAGGATAGAATTTGGCGAAGCATGTTTAATCACATCATTTGAAATTCCAAGAAGCTTATGAAAGATTTCAACTTTCAACTGCCATTAGAGTGAGAGTGGTGATGATGGCTTTGCAAATGCTCCAAGTGGCGCCACTGGCACCACCCACTTCCTCCTCCTCATCTTCTTCTTCTTCTTCTTCTTTTTGGGTCCAAACTCTCCCACTCTGGTTCGGCCAACACCGCTGCCACCATTCTCGGCCTCACCTTGCTCTACAGCACCGCCACTCGTATAAAAGAGCTACACTTTTACTCGTTGCCAAGAAAGATAGGAAATTGCAAGCTTCGTCATCTTCTTCTTCAACTACCCAACAAGACCAGGATGATGATGAAGAGGAAGACGAAGAAGAAAATGACGAAGATGAATCCGACCCCGACCCTGAAGACCTCGAATACGTCAGCCAAATCAAAAGGGTATGTTGCTTTCGTTCATTCTTTAATGGGTTTCTAAGCGTTTCACTCTTTCAGTCACTCTTGTTGTTGATAGGTGTTGGAGCTTCTCCGCAAAAACAGAGACATGATTTTCAGTGAGGTAGAGTAATAAGTATAATTCAGTGAACCCCTTTCTTTATGTGCTTTACCATTTCGTTATTTTGAATCTTAATCAACTTTGTGATGGTATGCAATATGATAGGTTAAGCTCACTGTCATGATTGAGGACCTACGGGAAGTTGAGCGCAGGAGACTCCTTGGCATCGAAGATCCTGATGCCCCTACCAGGGAGGAATTGGGTGAGGTTCTTGAAGAAGTAAGCCCCTTCTTTTAATTCCCTCGCTACTACACTACTTTCATATATTCTTAATTATTTGGAGTTGGGTTCCTGCCCATTGTGCTACAGCTACATTATGCTAGAGGAATTTTCAGTGCCATGATTCATGAAACAGCCGAAATTACTAGGTATCACAGTAGTATTATTAATTCAAACAAAGAATTCATGAATTCAATGAATCCAAATAAGGATGAGCCACTTATATGGATTCAAGGAACTACTGCACAATTGGAGAGGCCTCATAAGCAATTTGCTTATTATGTTCACCCAAACCATTAATAAAGTCCTTCACTTGGTTTGAAATCTTATACTTTACAATCAATTCATTCAATATTCCCTTTTTTAGAGGACAAATTCCCACATTGACATGCACAAATTGCAACCTTGTAGTTGACCATTTTAATAGAACAACCTCTAGTAGATGCATCTTAAATCTCCTAGTAATTGCAATCAGAACGGAATAGCGGCATTTGTAGAGTGCTGGCTGACTGCTGCCGTATTTCTTCCATCACTGGTGTGAGTGACGAACATTTACTGAAAAATGACTGGATGATGAATTGCCATTAACTACATATGCATCTTTTGATATGTCAAAAGCACACATGTTCTAAGAGAAAATCTCTCTCTGGTTTACGCAAGTCATGAAATATATTATCGTTGATGCATAAATGTTCTCCAGCTATATTGGAAATTTTGAGTTTGATTATTCAGATAGGTGCAGTCATTAAGTTATCAACCCATATTATACATTATATGGCGCTTCTGTAGTTTAGCCTTTGCTTCATATTTTTTTACATGATACGAAGGAAAACCAAATTTTCATGGCTGTTGTGAAGGTTTCTGAAAATGGTATTAAGGTGGAAAAATTGGATCGAAAAAACATTTCCTTTCTTGATATATTTTATTGTTTTTCAAGATTACTGTAGTTAGATATATGCTTTTCGAAAATAAGTTGGCAAGTGTTGGGGAAGTTGTAAGATAGATAATCAGCATTTGAGGAAGCAATACATTTCCTCTAAAGAATAAACAAAGCTAGTTCAACTACTAATGGACCTGTAACAACTGATGTAGCAGGAATTGTGGGTATCATAGCTCAATCTTGAGTTTGATAAATTGGTCTATATCATTGTGTTTTAATATCAAAACTTATTTTGTTACAAACAGTATATTATCAGATGTTTGTTTTATAATATGGCATTAAATTTCTCTCTCTAAGTGGGAACTATTCAATAATAGCTTATGTAAGTGTGAGAAAAAGAGATTCGTATTACTGATAATGGTTGGATAAAATCCTTGGCATCATTAGTATAACGATGAAGGAATGTTCAAAAATATGAATTGATGGTTGAGTGACACTAATTTGAATAAATTGTATGTTATGTCATTACAACTCTTTGCTTTGGTGTTCATAACCTTCTGAAATCATAAGAGAGAGGAAAAAATATCTTTGACATCTGTAAATTGTTCAAAATTAATTCAATTTATTGGGACAGTAATTTGTGATTATTGATTTAGGTGAATGAAGGAAAAATCCCAAGAAATCGACTTGCTCTTAAACTGCTGGCTGAGGAAATGAATCAATGGCCTAATCTCGAGGTATTATTGTAATTCAAGTACATTAATGATTGATTTTAGAGATGCTTTTTAATGTGTAATGGGTAGATTATCATAATTGATTGGCTTTCCATGTTTGCCTTAATTCATGGAATGGTCCACGTTGTTTCCTCTGACAAAGACTTGTTAATATGCCTATAATTCCTTCATGATAGGGATAAAGGTGGTACTGCTTGCCAAATTATGGTAATACAAATTGCTCATCATGATTTAATAGTTGACCTATCTGCATGCAGCCATGGAAATTAAAATCAAAATGGTTTTGAACTCTGATCTATATTGGAAGACTGTCATTTTATCAATTGTTCCAACTATTAGTTACTAATGCAGGGGATGATTAATTTAGAACAACATGAAGCACTAGACAAGGAGACTAGGATAAAGAGCCAAGCTCTGAATTACAATAAGAAAAAAGTTTGTAAACCGTAGAAAAATGTGATTTTGAAACCATTCCAGCGTAAATGTGGTATACTTTTGTTCCAATATTGATGTCTCAAATTTTTGGTGATAAAAAAATTTTCTTTTTCATCCCCTATTTTCTATTTCTGAAAACAAATATAAGGAATTATTTTCATGAGATGACTCACCACTGTTCTTTCATTTTTATCCAAGTTTCTAACTGACACTGGATATCAATTTGCTTAGTTGTTCCTATATGTTTTGTTTTTTTTTTTCTGGTATAGGTTCAGATTAAACCAGCGAAGAAAAAGCCTGGCAAGTCCCTATACGCGAGAGTGACAGACACTGGTATTGATCTTCAAGAGGCTGCTAAGAGACTGAATATTGATTGGGATACAGCTGCCGAGATTGATGATGCTGAACTCAGTGATGAATCAGAAGTGCCTCCAGTTTTGGTTAGTTTCCTTGGCTTTCTCGTGATAAAATGATGTTATTATGTTCTTGCAATTGTCAGATTAAGGAAAACCAGGAATAATAACTATTAGATATCTGCTGCTGAGTATGCTTTGATTTTACACTAAATGAGATGATGTTCTCTAATTTATTATTCCTTTCAACAGAAAAGTAAAAAGGAAAAGTATATCATCATTACAATAATTAATCAATGTTTAGAATTTGCAATACGTATCATTTAGAACTAAAATACATTGAAACCTTTACTTGATTTTATTTTAAAAAGACAGGTTCATAATTTTCTGGTTTAGCTAATCTTTGGTCATTATTATCTTGCAGGGTTATGGAGCACTGTACTTAGTGACGGCTTTCCCAGTCATTATTGGTGTATCAGTGGTATTAATTTTATTTTATAATTCACTACAGTAAAATTCTTGCCTCATTGTCATATTTCAATGTATAAATATCTATGCCTTGCAATATAATTTTCTGATCCTAACATGAGTTTGTACATCGTAATGAGAATGGCTAATGAGAAATCTCATGTTTTTGTGTATTCTGTTGAGGGTCTGGTGGGGTTTGGCTGACCATTGGCTTGTACCTATGACATGAAGATGCATTGCCATGCCATCAATTATTTACTTTATATTTCGTGTCTTCCCCATGTATGAATCTTATATATGCTGTTGTTGCAAGCACATCAGAGCTTATATATTATTTACCTAATGCAGGCATCCCATCCCCTTGGTACCTAGGAGTTCATTATTGAATATAGTAACAACTCCAACCTGTTACAAGTCAACTCTCTTTCATATTAGATTATATGATGAAAACAGAGTTATTGTAGGGATTAGCAGTTAACTCGTTAAAAATAGAATATGGAGCAAATAGAGAACATGGATATCACTACTAGATGTGGATTAGTGGAGGATATGCTGCTCACGTCTAAGGTCCCATAAGTCTCTTTTTCCCTCCTTTTTAAGTAGACTCCAATCCCACACCTCATCCTCAGAATTTCTGCCCTTCTCTACAATGGATTATCCAGTTTCATTTGAAATGAGTGAGTGCTTTTCTCTTGGAGATCTAGAAAAGCAGATTTCTGTAGATCCAATTTCACTGAAAGAATCATCTCACAGAGAAGTGATTGTTGACCCAGTGGTGGTGAAGCCTGTTGTTACTGCTCCCCCTGTTGTGACAGCTCCAAAAGCCAATGTACTTGACCAACTGCCACCCCTACTGCCTGCAAAGCCAAAATTCTTAAGCTTCAGTCTCCCGAACTCAGCAACCTCCTCGCCGCGGTTGAAGAAGAAATGGAAAGATGAAAGCCTAGCATCTCCCCGGCAGCAAATGGAGAATCTGACCCACTTGCAACAAGAAATTCAATTTAGGAGGAGCAAGTCATGTGGTCAAGGAAGACCATATGCCCCTTCAGATGACTTTGATCTTTGGCTGATCCAACCAAATGCCACTGAAAAGGTCACCACGCATTACAGCAGCCTCCCTAGAACTGAGCCCCACAAAGTTGCTCATAAAAATGGCAAGAAAATGGACCCATGTGATGATAAGTTCACATGTGGAGCCCTGTGCTTGTTCATTCCAGGCTTTGGCAAGGCAAAGCCAGTGAGAGCAAGGAAGGTAGAACCTGATGAGCTGGGAAATGTCATCTCCAGGACAGTTTCCTTGGAAAAATTTGAATGTGGCTCTTGGGCATCAGCTATGATCAATGAGCATGATGATGACTCTGTTAGTCACTACTTTGATCTTCCACTGGAGCTAATACGAAGCAGCATCAACGACACAGATTCACCAATTTCTACATCTTTTGTGTTTGACACTGATAGAAAAGGAGTTCTGAAGAATGGCTCCTCAAGAACACAAGGCCGGAAATCACATGAAGCCTCACGCCATGTTCGGTTTTCGACATCATCGTCTCCTACATCACCGACCGTTTGCGTTACACCTCGACTGCGCAAGGCTAGGAATGATTTCAAAGCTTTCTTAGAAGCACAGAGTACATAACTTCCTATGTTTTTTGGTATAATGATTGTGGATTTTTTTTTTTTTGGGGTCTTTGATCTGATATGAAATAACATGCACCTAACTGGAGCTGTTTTGTTACGATAGTTATATTACAATGCTGCACGTTTGTGCAGGTCGGGTTGGCATTGGACCCCTGACTGGGCTCGGGTTGGATTCTGAAGTGGGTTGGGCTGATTGGATCCTTCTATTTGGAAGTTTAGGACTATGGACGTTCTTTTAGTCAACTGAACAAAAGAGTCATTCTACAGTGAGGGTGGGCATATATAATGTCCTCACTACATAGAATTCTTGCTGAAGGAAAAGACTGGGTTAACCCCAAAAGATTGGGCCGATAGAAACAAAAAAAATTTGACCCCCAAGCTACCCAAAGCCTTCACTCAAGCAAGGAGGCTATAATGAGTTGGTCTTTAATAGCCATTCGATTCAGTGTAGAATTATTATTGAACTGTTAGATTAAACTCCCTCGTTGTAACCCCTCAATATAACCCTTCATTATAGAGGCTCCCTCATTTGAGCCCTAGGCGATGGACTAGACAAGGTTGCAACAACTCGTTATGTGGTATTTGAATCATGTCAATTTGAGTTCTTGTCAAATAGAAGTCATCTCTAATCCCATCAATTTTAGTAAAAGCCAATTTCATTGTACATTGTGACTGTATCATTTAGGTTTGGATGAGTAGCATTTTGCTTTTATAAATAGTGTTCAGTGACGTACTTACTAATCATGTTATTCCATAAACTAACCTCAACAAAAACTGAGGCCCTCCATCCCATCACTCGACAAAGACAAAACTCAGTTAGCTACCCTTATGAAATTTCCTAGTTCGGCCCTTGCATTGTTTCTCTATCACATTCACAGGTTCACATTTTGCATCCGAACACTTGGAATATGAAATGATTTGCTTCCTGTAATGCAACTAATCAAAGCTACATCAATCTGTATCACGTCAATAGTAATGTAAACATAAGTCCACTACCCAAAGAGAAAAGTTGGACATTTAGACAGAGAAATGGGCCCTTTTTATTTACTATGAACAATCTCTAATATTATTTTTTATTTCTACGCCGTTTATTCCGCAAAAATGAACGATAACGTATAAAAGTTAATCACTTGTCAAACATCTTATTCCGCGAAGTAAATGAGGCCTTAGACTTCCTAAATCCCATGTTCAAATGCTTTGACATTGAAACCTTTTCAATTATCACCATAGAGGATCTTTGGAGTGTTGGACAAGGTCTCGTGCCCTACGCCCTCAAGCATGGGTTTGCAGTTGAAGCCTGGCAAAAGGGTAAGATCACCCAGATGGAAAATAAGAAATGGGTTTGGTGAGGGTGAGGCATTTGAAGAAGAATTCCTAGGCCACATGTGTTCATGTGATGTGTGCCCCCACCATTTTTGACAATTATTAACTGTAATATAGTACTACTAGCTCTAGCTCTAGCTCTAGCTGGACCATGAATTCATTATTCTTGGTTATGCAAAAATTAAATATATTTGAAATTTTGGACAATATTTATATGAATAATGCTACACTTATCGTATTTTTAATTAAATTATAATTGATGTGGATGTCTATCTCATCTGCTACGTGATATGAGAATGTTGTATACAAATATGATAGGAGTATATGTTTGTGCGACCATCACAAATTAATTTTTTTAAAAACTATAATTGTAAGGTGATGAGTGGTTCAGTTTTCAGTTAGCTGTTAAACATTATTTCATGAAATTAAATAAAATTCATCATTAATTGACATTTTATTATTTACCTAACTCACAACATTTAATTATTGTATTACCATTTTTTTTCTTTTTTAATAGGGTACTTAATATTAACAAGATGATGAAAGTAGAAAGCGAAAGTCTGGCAGTGCCAGCTGCTATACAATCCAGACTTCCACCGCTGCTCATGGGCCTCCTATTTCTTTCTAAATTATTGAACTGACGCAAACGGCGAAAGAAGCACAGCTAGCCAACCAAAAAACACAAAACCCTGTCGAGGCTCACACGCCCTCCAGCTCTGACTCTATGTCAGCAATCAACCCAAAAACTGATATATATATGCAATAATTTTATGGAATCGACAATCTAATTTTTCCCAAATGAGTCTTTTGTCTGTTATTATTATTTTTTTTAAAAACAGTAATATTCTATTTTAAACTAATCTAAATTACATGAAGGAAATTTGAAGTCGGGTACTGAATAGGGAGGATATCTACTTGAGCCAACTTAACTAAGAAAAAGTCGAATATTTTATATATATATATATTATTATCTTTCTTCACAAACAATCACCAGTAAAGTTAGGACTTTAAGCTTGGCTAATCATCATGTGAGGAGAAAAAAACTAAGTTGCAAAGAATTTAATTAAGAGCTTATGAGTGGAAAATATAAACTATGTCTTTTATTCATATTATAACATATGGACGAATTATAGTATAGAATGGGATGGGAATATCCTACAATAAGGTATTTATCTTTTACAATAATGATATTCTAAATTATTTTCATACACGGAAGAATGTTGAAACTCAAATACAAAATATTACATTGATCGACTAACCTAACTCATATTCACACCACATAATAAGTTCTTGTTACGGAGTTAAATTATAAAACTGCACCACAATTTAATGTGCAACAATAACAATCAATGCCGGAGAATCTGCAAACAAATAAACCAAGGCATGGGACTTTGTACTTTAGAAAAGAAAATGGTGTATCAGTTTTCATCGCCGTTTCTGTGGGAGCTTGAGTGATGCAGAGGCAGCCTCAGTCAGAAGTATAATAAAAGACCAAGTAACTCTTTTGTCTCATAAAGACACTTTTTGCACCTCCAACATATATCATAGTAAACATACCAACTATTAAATACTACGTTACTGGTCACATTAATTAAAATTTCAAAAAGGCGTGCAAGGATTGGTTGGGGCCATTGGGACCCACAAGCCACCTACCCCAATTATTATTTTTAGTTGCTGCCCTTTAAATCTGCCACGTTCTCATTCAATCTTGGACTGATGTTTAGAACCACTCTCATTTATATTTGCATTAAATTTTTTCATTACGAAGATGGAGAGGTCTTCAATTGGCACCCTCTCTTCTGTTGCTGGCTTCACGGGTCTTCATAACTCTTGGGGAGGGGGGGTGGGGGGTGGTAACATTGTATGAAAACTCGATGCACTTCTTCACGTAATATACATTATTGACTCATTTTCCGACAACGTAAGTTTTTTCGAGCATAATAGTGTAGTTCCGTTATTATCTAAAACTCGACTTAAACTATCAAGGTGATGAGAAAGTTAAGAAAAGTCCTAAATAGCTAGCTATAATAGAATTATGAGGAACCCTCCAGAGATAGGACACGCTTTCTTTCTTTCCTAATTTTGTCCATGTGTTAGTTACAGGATGCGACATTCCAAATGACACACCCACCAGCTCCTTTTGACTTCGTCTCATATTGGATAAAGCTAACCCTTTTATGATTTTTTTGAATCATTCCAAAACCCATATGGTCCATGTTCATCATCAAAATCACATATGATATGCAGTCTTTCTTTTCTAATCGGCAAAGCAAGCTCAAATCTTGTCTTGGCAGCAAGGGTGCTCTCCAGGTATTGATTGATGCAAAACTTCAAGATTAATCTTCGGGGGCCGCATTTGATAAAAGCTAATAATATTTTTTTTCTAAAAAGGTGCAAAACATCTTTTTTTCCTTCTTTAATTTATTGGTGATTAGCATATATTATTATGTGATGCTTTAACATCGGATGCCTCAGAAAATGTAATATGCTTGGAAATGTAAAAAGCTCCAAGGTTTATTCTGTTCACTTTGTTTTAAGCTGTGGATTTGTCTGTTTGGTCAAGAAGAAAAAGAAAAGAAAAAGGAAAGGAGAAGAGAGAGGAAAAGCAATGATAAATCCAGGACGACACAGAAATGAAAAGTGAGATAGCCAAATAAAGCTCATTTGACACCAAAGCCACCTTCAATGGGTGCAGTTCATGTGGTCCCTCCAGACCGACAATCCAATTTAATCAACTTTTTAAAAATATTATTATTATTATTATTAAATTAAAAAAGAATCAGAATAATAAAATGAAAAAGAAAATGAAGAGAAAAAAACTAATATTTGCCTCAAAAGCATGTGACATGTCCATATACCACCACCACTTGTATTTATATATACCTTTACTGAAAACTATTATACAAGGAAGAACTCTGAACCCTAAACCAAAGAATTTCCTGTTCTACAACTGTAATTAAACATTAAATTACCAAAAAAATAACAGAAAAAAGAAAAAGAACAATGCAAAAGAAAAAAGAAAAAGAAAAAGAAAAGTGAAAAAAATTTATGTGCTCTCATTGCCTGGTCTTTTGTAACCTGTTTCCAATCATTCTGAGCTCGAACCTCTTGACAGAGCCAGCAACATCTCTCATGGTGGTGTCCATAACATAAGGGATTTTGTCAACGTTTGTCTCAGTCGAGTTGACTAGCTGCCTGCATGGCTCACGCCTGTTGGCAATGGTTCCATGGTAATGGAAGTATTTGATCCTGTTCTCTGTCTTGTGGGTCGTCTTCCCTGCTACGTTCTGTGACATGTGCACTCCTGTGGCATACACATTACGCGGTTGCACTGCGTATTTTCTGTCCCTTCTAATTCCTCTTTTCACATCTTTGTACACAAGTTTCTCAAATCCCCATTTCCTGCGCAGTTTCACAATTTCACATCAGAATGTGAACGCATGACGAAGAAGAATAAGAAGACCACGCATCTAAACACAGAATATTTTGCTTCTGTAGCAGCAGCAAAGCAACTGGTAGATTTTGACTTGTTTATTTGGAAACAACTTCTTGTTGTTTTCATGTTGGTTTTTGGCAAAATATTGACTGAGTTCTATACTGGATTCTAGATCTAACTCCTAAATATATTATCAAGCTGGCGGACAGACAAAGAAATTGACCCAATGGGGTTAAAAACTTAACACACCTTCTTTCTCAAGTCCCAACAAAAAAATCCTAATCTTCTTAGATTTTTATTTATTGTTTTCTGGTCAGCATCAGCATCAGTCTTAATCTCCCTTAAATAACATCATCATACATGATTTTCTCGTTGTCCTTCTGATGATTCATTTCAACACTCCAATCCTTCATTTCCATGTATCATCATTTGGTTATTGAAACTTTCCAAACATCTTGTAGAAGAAGGAAAACTGGAGATTGGAGGATGGTTCTAATTCTTTACCACTTGAAAATTTGCAGAGATTAACTATTCAAGTTCAAACATTGCACCAATAATTTTCCATCGCCAGAATTAACATGATTTTGATAATAGGGATCATTTTTCTTATAGAGGAAAAGAACATCAATTATTGAAGATTGGTTCAGATGTATGCTTACAACATAAAGGAACAGTATCATATAGATGGGTGAAAATACTATTAAAAGAATATATTAGGTCTTAGTCATGAATAATAAAAAAACAGTCACTTTAGAACAAAGCTGAAGCCCACCCCACTACCACCTGCCCTAGTAAAATGAAGAGGACACTTCAGCAAAAGCAGAGGAATGTGCCAAAAAATTTCATGCGTACGACCACTTGATCAAACTACAATTTCAACATCAATGTAAAAAAGTTCCAAAACACTCAACCACCAAAGAAAAACAATGAGCCAAAAAAATGTAATTTACAGAAGCCCCATAATGATGCTGCATAGAGCCAAGGTGACATTATCATTCATGCAGTCTTTTTTTATGCTAGGAATCCAATGCCCAATCGCCAAATAAATAAATAAAAAAGATCAGAAACTAGCATCACAATGAATGGAATTGTGGAAATTTGGCTTCATTTTAACACCAGTGTGATCAATCCAAATGTCTATCCTTAGAAGTAATTGAAAAAAGCTCCACATGTCAAAATCGTTAACTAAAAATCCATTCTTTATGAGCAAAATTATATGCAACACTTACTGTGGCTAAATCTAAGCAAATTAAATGCAAAAATTTGACAAAACCCAATTCATAGAAAGTAAAAACAGAGAACTTTCAGAGCAGAAGATGTGTACCTGTAAGTTTTTCCATAATCTGAAGAGAGGCAGAGCTTATTGCTCATGGGCATCTGTTCAATGGTGAACTGGGTGTAATCAGAGAGAGAATCAAGCACCGACTTAATATTGCTCTTGGGTGGCATGTAGATGTACTCATCAACATCAAAGAAGAACATCCACTTAGCCATGAACTTATATCTATGCAAGCAATCATTCACCACCATGAACTGGTTGTGATAATATCCATCAAATCTCTCCTGCTCTCTAATGTCCTGCATGGTCACATAGCCCAGCTCCATCCATGGCTTCAACACCTCCAAAACCTCCTCATGAATCCCACCAGCATCATGAATCACAAAGTGAGATCTAGGTCCAAACAGCCTCACATGGTAAGCAATCCACTCCCTCACTCTCTGAGGACTTAAATTCCCATACAAAGAAGACCCACAATACAAATAATCATACTTGGGCCTTGAAGTGAACAAACCAGCGTTTAAACTTCCCGGTGCTTCAGTCAAGGCCTCAATTGTGTCGGTGGTGTTGAAGCTCCGGTCACCGCCGCCGGCGGTGGAGGCGAGAAGGAGCAGTTTTCCGCCGGAGTTGTCGACATTGATGGGCTGAGAAAAAGTGCAGTTCACAATCACGACTGTGTAGACTCGGCCATAGCCCCAATCTGGGAGCATCTTGTACCCAACTGTGGAAATGGGTTGGCTTGAATTGAGATTGGGCACCCACTGGCATTGGTATTTGGGATTTGAGAAGACGTGAAGAGGCTTAGAGGCCAAACCCACAATGGCAAAAGTGTTGAGGCCTCCTCTGTAAGCACCCATGGTGACGAAGCTGTAAGCCGCCGACCCGTATGGGTTGAAAGCTCTTTTAATGACGCCATTGCTGAGCACCTGGTCTAGCTCAACAGAAGGCGGCGGTGGCGGCGGTGGCGTCGGCGGGGGCGGTGGTGGTGGGAAAGAAGGTGCTGGTGCTGAGACTAGCTCTGCTGCTATGACTTCGTTGGCCGGGGCTTGGGCCTGGGACTGTGCTTGGGCTGGAGTAAGAACCCGGGAGATGCAGAAGCGGAGATCAGAGGTGGAGATGGTGAACCTTGACGGAATGAACTGGAGAAGAGTGGCTAATGTGCAGAGGATCAACAGAGCTGTTAGCAGTAGCTTCAGCTCTGCTGCGTAGTTCCATACAACTCCCACAAACAGCTTCTTCTCTTTCTCAGCTTTCTCTTTAGCCATTGATATGTACTTTGTTTTCTATTGAAAACCAGAGAGAGAAAGAAGAAGAAGAAGCAGAAAGTTTACACCTCTGGAGAAAAGCAACAAGAGAATTTCTCTTTCTCCCTCTCTCCGTCGCTTGCAATTCTTATTTTTCAGTGTTATATATATATGCGTGTGTTTCCCAGCTGTAATTGATGTGTGAAAAGTTTATTTTTTATTATTTACTTAATTCATTTCTGAATTTTTGTAATAAGCGGTGATTTTTTTAATTTTTTATTTTCTATATGCTGTGAATACGTGATCATTGTTGGACAGGGAAAGCGCGGAGGCTTTTGCCGCTAAGGTGTAATTTTTTCGCTTTGCAGAGGGCAACCAAAACCAAGCAGGAACACTCCCGGTTTTAGGGGATTAGGAATCGCAACGGCTCCCTGGATCGCCAAATTTCTCTTAATTATGGTTTTTAGGTGCTTTATTTGAGTGCCCAAACTCCATGGCCGGTCTCCATTTTGAAACAAATGGATCAAATGATTGTTGAATTGGAAACTAGAGAGATGTTTTTATTACTTTTCTCTCTTCTTTTTTGCATTTTCATTTTAAATACAAACGATCGTTGATAAAATTCTCGAGTTTAATTCACATCAAATCCAAGTTTGAGTTGATTTTAATTGACATCAAATTCAAATTTTAATTGGTTTTAATTTACATCAAATCCAAGTTTTAATTGATATCAAATCCAAGTTTTAATTGGAATGGAAAATTATAACTGAACAAATTCTATTCGGAATTGAAATGACTAATTAACAAATGAACTATAAAGAAAAATCATCAATCTATTAGGAAAAACAAACCAAATACTAATGGGCAGGGCAAAGAAAACACCAAAGTACCAAAAACCTAAACTCTTCTTCAAACCAACAAAAATACCTAACACTCCTTAAGAATAAAAAGCTTCAAGCAGCATTCAAGTAGCTCACAAATATTCAAAACTAGCTTGGTGCCTCTTCTTGCGCCAAGTATGGCTCTTGAACCCTTGTGTAATTTTGTTAACTTTTCTCCATGAGATGAAAATCCCTTTCTTGTCCCACGCCATAAAATGTCAACTGAAAAATTGCATCTTTATGTTTTTCTAAAATAATAATAATAGTGAATTTAGTATTATGTTAGATTATCCGTAAGTCGTATATATCAGTAAAATTTGAACATTCACACACCCTTAAATTTACAACTCTTCTCATATACACATATCTGCCTTCTAATCTAATCATCCCTGCGTATTTATCTTAATAATGAAAAAATCGATTTGATTATTTGTGTGTTGTAACTTGTAACCCAAGAGTTATATTTATCCCTCATATATTACTAGGAGACTCATAGTCTTGTCAGTATCTTTTACCTTATTTTTCGCTCCAAAAAACATCCTTCATTATCGGACAGCAAGCCATGCAATTATGTCTTTCTAACGTATTACTTAAATTGTGGTGACACATTTCATTTTTAATTATTGGTAGCACCCTAATGAAATGATAGTCCATGTTATATTTGCTTTTGCTTTTACTTTGTAATTCGGCCAACTGGCCAAGTTCTCCTATAAACCTTTTTTTATTTTTATTTTTTTTAATAAGAGCAGTTCAAGCGGCAACCCCTTCCCCAGCAAAAGGCTGCCCATACAGAGAAATGGAGCTCCAGCGGTCCAAAACAGCCCAGACAAAGCGTGGACTCCACCAAGTTCTATGAGGTCCGAAAGTGAAAACAATCCGAGTTGTTGCCCGGGAGCTCTAACGTCAGCAAATAAAATAATTTTTAAAAAATAAAAAAAAATTACCATAATATTATTAATAATTTCATACATATAAATAAAGTTAATTCTGTGTGAATAGTAATTACTTTTGGGTTGCTTTGGCAATGAGTGAAAAAGTAACAAAAAATGGCGAGGACAGATACTATTCATGTGAACAGTAATCACCCTTATTTGTTATTGGCAAATGGATATAAATACTTTAAAAAGCACACAAAATTTGCACTTAAAAAAAAAAATTGTGATTCACAAGGTTTTGACTTTTTATTAGGGGTGGGCACTCAAACCGGCGAACCGGAAATCCAAACCAAACCGCACCGAACCAAACCGGAAAAAAACCGAGTTGACCAAAAAGTCAAAAACCGGTCAAAAACCGAACCGGACCGGTTTGGACCGGTTCCGGATCCGGTTCCATGTCTTCAAAAACCGAACCGGGCCGAACCGAACCGGTGAAACTAAAAAAATATATAATTTCAATATATATATTTATATTTAATGCTATATTTTTAATTTCACTAAAAAAAACATAATATTTATCCAAGTTCAATGTCAAAATATCTCTATTTTCTCACTTTAATATTTATTTTTTATATGAAATTGAATAATTTGTTAATTTTCAAGTAAAAAAATAATATTTCAGTTGAGAATTGTATTAAAAAGTAATTTAAAAAAATAATTTTTATAATCCGGTTCAAAACCGAACCGAACCGGAACCGGACCGAAACCGGTTCAAACCGAACCGGACAGTTTTTGAAATTTTTTTTATTAAAACCGAACCGAACCAAACCGGATGAATAGTATTGGATCGGTTCTAATTTGAGGCAAAAACCGGTCCAAACCGAACCGTGCCCACCCCTACTTTTTATTATTGAAACGCAAGTCCAAAATTATGAATATTACCTTGTTAGTAGTAGTAGGGCCATGGAGGAAATGGTCTGAAAAAATATGTTGTGTCGGGCCGAGGGGGGAATCAGCAAGGAAAAATACAAGATGGGGCGTCGGTGCGAAGGGATGGCGAGGGATGTAAGGGAGTGACATGTGTAGGATTCTTCTGTTAAATAAGTGTGTCGACGCTGTCAAAAAGCCACCGCCGATAGACGACATCAGCTTGTGGGGCCGCGGTGTTTTTTCCCAATTATAAATATTTGTATCGATTTGGCGTAACGCGTGGCAAAAACTGCCGTGCGGGTCGAGAAAGAACGTCCAAGTTTCCTTCACTGATCAGTTTGAAGTTTTTATTTATTTATTTATTTTTATGATAAGGCTATCTGGGAGAGGTTGTTCTTGAGTTTTGTGACTTTTGCTGTTATTGGTTTTGAAGGTGACGATAAGACTCTTCTAAATATAACAATATACAAAATCATTTTGTATAAGGTTCTTATTATATTATGAAAAAAATTTGTTCAAGTTTTTTAAGGAAAACGAAGCGATTTTTCTTTCAGGAAAAAAAAAACTCGCTCATTTATAAAATTGTTATTGATAATCAAAAAAGTTATTATATATACAAAACCAATTAATTTCACACCAAAAAAAATAAATATCCAGAGCAACAACTCCAATAGTTTGGAAGATATCTTAAGAAAAAGTTTTTAAAGGGGAAGTGCTTAAAAAGATGAAACATTCATAATTTCAAAAAAAAATGCAACTAGTGAGTGAAAGTATTAAGAAACGAATCATTCATTAAATGAGCATTATATAGTAGATTAATGGTGCGTTTGGATGAGGGAAAAAAACTTGGAATTTTGACAAAACTCAGAATTTCTAAATTGACATGAACCAATTCCGGTGTTTGGATTAAAAAACATAGAAATTTAGAAATTCCGCGTGGAAAAAAACATGGAATTTGGAGATCATAAATCCCAAGTTTAAATTCTATCTAAAAGTCGTCATTTCTAAAATCCCAAGAGAGATTGAGTTTAAGAAAAAGATAACTTTACAAATAAAGGTTAAATTCCGTGTTTTAAATCAGTCACCCAAACAAGAAACTTTACAAATTCTAGAACATTAATTTCTGTCATTTTAAATTCCGTCATTTATGTAATCCTTTATACTTTTAAATTTCCTCATCCAAACGCACTGTAATAGTTTTTAGATTAATACTCCCCCATCCTCCTTCCTATGGAATGACCAAAAAAAATATTCATATTTTCATTGGACACAAGTACACCTATTTTTTATTGGACAGAGAAAACCAATTGATATACGCGCGTGAGCATTATGTGTTACATATAGGTGTATGTGTCTCTATATTTGTTTATCTACAAACCTGCATTAGTTATAATTGATCAACATACTTAAATACCTTAATCGCGTTGGAGAAAGTTAATTGACCTAAATATAAGGTCAAGTCATATCAATTTACAAGTAACGAAATAAATTTTCTAATAATAAGATCAATAATGGAGACAAAAGCATGCAGTTTAACGTATTACGTGAACCATTACAACAACAGGTTATGAAGATTCTGTTCACATTATTAATTTTAGAGTATGGAACGTATTTTTAGGGAGAGCTATTTTGTTTTTATTTTTATTTTGATGGTTTAGAACGTGAATGAATGAGGATTGGTGTTTTGCATAGTTTTTTAGGCTATCAAAAGAACTATCGTGCCTAACTTTGCTTTCCTACAATTTTGGGTACGAAAAGTAAAAAGTCAAGGCTATGGCACAACATAAATATTGGTTAAGTTCGGGTGGTTAAATGAAAAAAAATGAAAAATGATTTGTGCGTGGAGAATTCAATTTAGGTAAAGTCACTAAACGATATCAAATATTTTGTCGAGTGTGTCTCGTCATAAAATTAGGATTGACATGTATAATTAAACATATGAAATCTTAGATAGGAATCTAAAATGAAAATGAAATGCCCCAGATGATAATCATTATGATCATATGATATTTTTTTTTTTCTCCTTTGGTAAATATAAAGATTAATCATGGCAATGCCATTTTAACTACGAAGAATAAGCCACGAATATTCAGAGGAGAGGAGGAGCCCAGCATTGTGTCCAAGTCCACCTTTCACATCGGCTATGTCCTTTGGAACTTTATTTACATAAATTTGTGCGTGTGTTTATTTTTGTTAACAGGTCATCCTGCCCATGCATGTTGTTGTCCATTCACAACAATCACAGGCACAGCTACGCACCAAATTATTTGGCCGACAGTCCAATCAAGTCACCCTTCCCGCTAGACTAGGGGTCTCCTTTTATTGAGATCCCCCCACCAGGGTGGGTTGCGTGGACAAGGTGTGACTCCAATAAATAGACCGTCGCTTGATTGTGAGATTGGACAGACGATCGACATGGTCATGACGA
Organism: Prunus persica; assembly: GCF_000346465.2. NCBI lineage: Eukaryota > Viridiplantae > Streptophyta > Magnoliopsida > Rosales > Rosaceae > Prunus > Prunus persica. The sequence goes on along the minus strand of NC_034012.1, from coordinate 6,528,262 downwards.
TGATCGGATTAAATAATTTATCATAAATGCAAATCGTATAGTAGAGATTCGTTACAATAACTGGGCACAAACTCAAGATACACACAGTAAGAATACAGCTTCGGGAGGAGATTTTTGCAATACAGAGACTGTAACAATAACACTAACCAAGCACAAGTATTACAAGATAGTTAGAAAACAAATATACAACTTGAAACTCAGCTAACAAAGAGTTACAGATGAGGAGGACCCTAATTATGCAACAACCAGTGCTTTAATACGAACAAGATAAAGAACAATCTCTCAAACTTCATGGGCCAAGAAACACCCTAAGAGTGGAGGGCATAACTGCTCAACTTTCACCAGGACATTCCAAAGAATATCACAGCATCTCCTAATCCTCCTTGATCCCCAAGCATAATAAGAGTAGATCCACCAAAATCAGCAGCTCCACCTCCAATACAGAGAGATCTACACTAGATCTACCACAAAAGCAGCAGATCTAGCAAGATCATCCAATAACCAACCACAAAAGGCTGGGATACAAACCCTCAAGAAAAAGGGAAGAAACAAAACCTTGCAAAAGCAAGGAGCAGACAAACCCTACAAAAGTTGGGAGGAAAAACCTCTCCACAACATAATGCCCGGGGGGGGAGGGAAGAGGCCCGAATTATTAACTGAAGGGGGTGGTTCCAGGGGAGATCCCCTGGAACCTAGGAGATTTACAGATTTGGAGTTGGTTTTGGGTTGGGGGGAGAAGAAGAGTCGAGAAGAAATGGTCCCCTCCTTTTGGTTCTTTTTTTCATAATGGTAACATTTAACATTTAGGTTTTGTTTGGTTTACTAAAGAAATTGACGAGAAATCAATCCTTATGTATTTTCTCATTCCTTTCTCATATTTGGTAATGCTTATCTTGATTTTCTCATTAGAATGGAAAATGAAACCCAAAGTAGTTTGAGGGTTTCATTCCCCCTCCTATTTTCTCATAAACTAGCAAACCGTTTTTCATGAATGGACTTACCAAAGATGCTGAAGCCCTTTTTCGTACTTATCAAATGCAACCTTAGGGAATATTAGGTTTGTTTATGGAGTGGATTGAAATGTTTCTAAATAATCAAAAACACTTCTAATACTGTTTGATATAAAACTTTAAAAGCTTGAATCATAAAAACACCTTTTACTACGTATTGTATTTAAGAAACACATGATAGATGCTTCTTTAAAAATAACTTACTTTGACCCAAAAAGAAAAAATTAAGAAGTAGTTACTTTTTCCAAAAACCACTTTCATTTCTAATTAAAATTTCAACGTGCATAGCCAAAGGAGTCTAGCCTAGTGAAAAATGACAATGACTTGCAGACCAGTGGTCTTAAGTTAGAATCCCTATGACACCTTAGTAGTGTATAGGTGAGAAGCCCCCTCCACCATATAGTTTAGACTATCATTTGTATTAAAAAAAAAATTCAACTTGCAAAGAAGTCTAAGATAGTTTTCGAAAACTTGGAAGTTTTACGTTGACTTTTGTGCTTTCATATTCCCTACTGGATCAGTTTTTCTGTAGTTAGGCCCAAACTAATGGGCCAGCACGAGTTTCAAAACCAGAAAACAAAAAGGAATCTTAGCCCAGCCAAACCCAAAAAGAAGAAAAAACAATAGAAAATTTTGAGGCCCAAAGTAGGCCCAATTTCGAGCCCTAAAGCGGGAGCTCATTAGGGTTTCGTCATAAAGTGGAGGTATATAGAGCTGCGACTGTGAGTGGTCGTAGTTTACATAGATCATAGAGAGAGAGAGAGAGAGAGAGAGAGAGCGGCTTCGGACTTGGGACTTAGGAGCAGCGAGGGAGGGTCGGCAGCCGGCGTAGTTCACCTGACAAGATGGTTCGTATTTCATTTTTCTATGGCACCTTCATCTATGGGTTTTCTTTGAATTTGCATACCATAAATTCTAGAGCTTGTACAATTAAACTTTTAGAAGTTGAATAAAGCTTGTGAACCCAGTTCTGCTGCTTCTTGTTGTAGCAATTCTTTAGGGTCCGAAAATTGATACCTTGTTTAGAGCTGATTTGTTTTTGTTCTGGTTAGCCCATTATGGAAAATTGTTTGATTATGGTATTCTAAAAGGTGAGAGGAGAGAGTAGGCGAAGACAAGTGATGTAACTGTAAAAGAAATTTGGGCACTGTATTTGATCGAAAAGCCGTATGGCTGTATGTGAATTATTGGATCTTCATGTCATTTTGAATGTCATGCATTTGAAGTGGGATAATTTGATTTGTAGACCTATATGTGGGTTTCATTTTCTTAATTTTATTTCCTTTCCACAACAGGCGCGAGGATTGAAGAAGCATCTGAAGAGGCTCAATGCCCCGAAGCATTGGATGCTTGACAAACTTGGTGGTGCATTTGTAAGTTTCCTTTTGAGCTGTGCAGTGTTTGGTATTTCATGTAACGTATTCAATGTGCTAGTTGAGAATTTTAAATGATGTGTTTTCTTTTTTCTTAGGCTCCCAAGCCTTCGTCTGGACCTCACAAATCCAGGGAATGCCTGCCATTGGTCATCATCTTAAGAAACCGATTGAAATATGCTCTAACATACCGTGAGGTCATTTCCATTTTGATGCAACGACATGTTCTGGTTGATGGGAAAGTTAGGACTGATAAGACCTATCCTTCTGGTTTTATGGGTATGCACAGCACTTTATTCTTTGATATATTACTGCTTCATCTGTTCTTAAACATTATTCATGTTGCATCAATACAATGATTGGTAATTAATTAGAAGCATTTTCTTGTTTAATCTTGCTCTGTAGTAACCAAGTGTTGGCTACTATGGAAGAAAAATCTTTTAATTTGGACCTATCTTCCATATATTAGGAAGTTTACATATATAATATCAATTAGAGAATGTTTCTAGTATCATAGGAAGTTTGTATGTTTGTCCTTCGTGCACATTTTTGGCACAAAGTGGCCTTTTTGATGGTTGGAGCATGACCAATACATGTCCTGGAATAGGCAGTCGGTGCATATTGCTTGTAATTGTAGTATTTTTGGTTGACATGAAATGTAATACTTTTTGGGCATTCTGCTTTACTCTTACAGATGTTGTTTCAATCCCCAAAACAAACGAGAACTTCCGTCTCCTCTATGACACCAAGGGTCGGTTCCGTCTCCATTCAATCAGGGATGAAGAGGCAAAGGTGTGTTGATGTTCTTTACTAGAGTAGCTCTACTTTTCTGAGGTCATATAATCTCTGGATGTGAATGATTCATTATTGTCAGATATAGAATCATTCAAGTTGTCCTGCCTAAATATTGTTCATGATAGACTTATTTGAGATAAGCAAACACAGCTATAACACTGTATGCCATTCTTTTAAGTTTTTAAATATGGAAATGTATGGAATCATTCAAGGTCACTGGCTGGATATCTGTTCTCCATCTGGAGAACTTTGTCTCATGTACATGCCATTTCAAGTCTCTATATATACATTGTCAGAAAATATTGAAAGTCTTGCTTGTCCAGGATAATATGATACTCGTTTTATTTGTCTTTAATCAAAGTTATGGATTTCATGAGGTAGAGTGCTGATATTGGAGTCTGCATTTCTTGCAGTTCAAGCTTTGCAAGGTCCGGTCTGTGCAGTTTGGACAAAAAGGTATCCCATATATTAACACCTATGATGGGAGAACAATCCGTTACCCAGACCCTCTCATCAAGGCTAATGACACCATTAAGCTGGACTTGGAGACCAACAAGATCACTGACTTCATCAAGTTCGATGTTGGTAATGTCGTCATGGTGACTGGTGGAAGGAATAGAGGCCGTGTTGGAGTAATCAAGAACAGGGAGAAGCATAAGGGAAGCTTTGAGACAATCCATGTCCAGGATGCCAGTGGACATGAATTCGCCACTCGGTTGGGCAATGTGTTCACAATAGGCAAGGGGACCAAGCCGTGGGTAAGCCTTCCCAAGGGTAAGGGTATTAAGCTCACCATTATTGAAGAGGCCAAGAAGAGGCAAGCAGCCCAAGCCACAGCCACAGCTTAAATGGTCGTGGGTGAAAAACAATCTTTGAACTTATTTTGGCGATGTTCACTTTTATTCTTGTAGTCTTTACCAATTGGAATTTATGATGCAAATTTTGTCTTGTTTATTTTGTCTATCGTTTCACATCTTGATACAAATAATTTAGTTGTTTCAACCCGGACTTTAAATTCATGTTACTTTTAAAGTAAACTTTTACTTGGCCATTTGAATAGTGTCTAGGTGTTCCTGGTCATGCACCTACGTTTGTGAATGAATAATGTTTAATTTTTAAAAAAGGTTATTTATTGATATCAATAGAATCACACTAAGAAATACAATGGATGGCAAGAAACCCTCCAAATCCCAAACATTACTTGAGAGTGAGGAACGAGAGCGTAATCTTTGTTGTGGTATTTACAAGTTTAAAGGTTAGACTTTGTGGACAACCAACAATCTTCAAGGTTAGAAAACAGACGTATTATTTCCTTGTATGTAATGTTCTTCTCTTTCATAAAGAAAAATCCTTCTATGGAGATTGGACGTTGGAGCTTACTTAGTTGACAAGTTTAAAACCTATTTTTCAAAACAGTTTATTAGAAAGCAAAACACAGAGAAAGAGAGAGAGAGAGAGAGAGAGAGAGAGAGAGAGAGAGAGAGAGAGAGAGAGAGGAGCAAAGTCTCTGGTGAGTTTCGATTTGTTTAACACAAGCACAGGATGCAATGTGATAATTTTTTCTGAAGTCTTACATACGAATTGGAATTTGGAATTGGGGTGGTTTGGTTTTGTTTTATTTTGCCAATATTTATACTGCTAGTTTTGTCTTGGTAAATTTTCATGTTTTGCTGCACCCATATTTCATTTCATTTGTAAATTTTGTGTGCTTTGGTTGCAAGTTGCAAATATTAATTTTGCTTCGTGTGCTTCGTGTGCTTGTGCTTGGGAGGATTCTGCATAGTTAGTTCGCTTTTTGATATTGTGAAATGGTAGGCCTTTGCCAATCTTTAATACTTCTTCATGACTGGTTTTGGATCCTCTGCTTTTGGCCTTTCACCCAGCTATATTAAGTGAGATATCTCTTTTTTAATTTCCACCCAGCTGTTTTGAGGTGAAAGTTTGACCTTAAACCTAAAAAATATGGCTAAGCTGGGAATATATCATTTTCTGTATTTTCAGGGACATTATTTTGGAAGTAGATTCTTCAGTCCTCTCTCTCTCTCTCTCTCTCTCTCTCTCTCTCTCTCTATATATATATATATGTATAATTTTCCTTTTTTCTGGTAATGGAATGGTGCAAGTCTTGGGAATGTCAACTAAACTTTAGATCCACCAAGCCCATGGCTAAGATTCCCCTCAAATCATGGAACTTTAGCTGCATAGAATTACAGCCATGTCTTAACTGTCATCTATATGCATATGTTCTGCACAAAGGTAACAGCAAGATAAAAAGTAGAAAAGATAATCAGAGATCACATGGAGAAGATGCCTGAGCTTGGCTCAGGATTGAAAAGGGATTAAAGGCAAAGAGAAAGAAAAAGTATACATGTAAAAAACTGTATAATGAGATTGTAGCAAATACCCATCTTAGAAAGCCATGCAGATAAGATAATACCAACTCGGTAAAGATTAATAAAAACCCAAACTTGACATTAATTTATGATACAAATCTCCCAAAAGGTTAGAACCTAGAAGCAAAGGGGAAAAAAAAAAACTACAAGCTGAGAAAATGATGTAATGAAGCCTTTATAGAAGAGCTGACAATTCTTATCCAGTCCAAAGACCAAGTTGAAAGAGATGGAGATGGATATGTCATGGTCCATGGCAGGGCTGGGCCAACAGTCCTACCTGCACTGATTATTCTTCACAATCTGTTAAAAGCAAAGCAAATAATAGAGGGGATGTGGTGGCCACAACAAGCAAGTGAAAGCTATTTGATCCCATACACTTGCCATTGCCTGCCCACCTGCACATGCTCTGCTTGTCTTCCTATGCCCCTCTTTCCACACACTTTTTTTTCTCTAAGCATCTCATTCCAATTTAGCCCTCTCAGGCACCCACCAAGACTTTTACAACGGCTAATATAAATACACACAACCAGAGTACATAGCAACTTCTAGATTTTAGAGTTAGAGATAATAAGCTTATTATGGTTATTGGGTCCTAGTCTATGCCACACACACATATATATATATGTTCATCTGTAGCTGTCTGTTCTTGTAGATTATTTTGTGATGTGAAATTATAAAGCAGCAGGGGCTGCAACAGGAGGGCTTGAAGCCAAAGAAGCTGCACATTGGAGGTGCCGTGGGCAGGTGATCAAGTGGTCATTTGTGAGGCCAGCTGCTTGCATGAATGAGTGAATGACTGTGGGACCAACAAGCCTAAAACCCCTTCTAACCATGTCTTTGCTTATGCTCTCTGACTTGGAGTTCTTCACAGGGATCTTGTGGCATGACTTGTATTGGGTAGATATAGGCTTGTGGTTCACAAATCCCCACAAGTACTTGTCAAATGATCCAACTTCCCTCTTTATCTGTAAATTGAGTTAAATTAATAAAGTAAAAATAAAGCAAAACACAATTTATATAAAAAAAAAAAAAAAAACTTATAACATATGACCTGTAAATGTAAAATCTATCAAATATATATCTGATAGAGATTATGTTTGAGTTTTATCTTATAGTACCTGAAGAATTCGTTTAGCATTGTCAACAGCTCCTCGAACAAGGCTTATATCTATACCAGAATCAGAACTCACTGATGTTATCTTTCTTTCACTAAATTTAGCCACACCATCTGCATCAAATCCTGAAAAGGACTCCCTGCATAAAGAAATACTGCATTTGGTAAGATTAAGAACAAAGTAGCTATATTATTGGTTTCTTTCAATATTTCTAGGACTAAGAAGAGTAATGGAATTTTGAAATCACACCCACCTCAAAGCTTGCCTTTTCCTCAGGACTGAAGTCCAATCTGATCCAACTTGAGCACCAGTTAACACCAGCAATTCAAGCAACAGACTGCAAATATGACAGAAGCAAATTAGCTATTTAGCTTAAGAAATGTATGTGTGTTTGTGAGAGACAGAGGGATGAGAGAGAAAGAGAGACTTACTTGTCATCATGGACAGGAACTCCCCATTCTTCATCATGGTAAGCAACATATATAGGGTCTGCAAACAAGTACACCACAAACACATTATTCAAATGTCTTATAAACTTCCACAATCTGTCAATAACATAACCTTGTCTGTTAAGCTGCATACCTGAGTTAGGTGTGATAAAAGTACACCGCCTTTGGTCTCTACCAAAATCAGTTGTAGGTGAAGCATCAAGAGGAACCACTTTCCCTTCATTTTTGGCAGACTTGGTTCTTCCATAATGGGCAATTCGCATCTTTCGTTGTTCTTGCATTGTTGCAACTTGCTCCCTCCTTGCAGCTGCTATGCTTCCTGGTGCCTCCACTATCAAAGAGGATATATTTTTCAATATACTTTCAGCAGAAGGTGCAGCAGCTACAGAGCCACTAGACTTCTTTGACTTTTTCACAGAACTTGTAAACTTGGTTGTGCACCGAGGTGTCACAACCTTCTCAGCACTAGAATTCAGCTCATTTGGATCTTTTCCTCTCTTGAATGCAGGTGGTCTAGGTGAAGGCAACTTGGGAGATATGGGAGGAGAAAGAGAGGCCTTAGTTTTAGCACTTGGTAGAGGTGAAGGCAGAGGAGTTGGAGCAAGAGGTTCTTGGGAGCTCTTTTTAAGAGACTTCCTTTGTTCCAGGCTTGGAAATTGATTACCAGTTGGCTGGAGAACCGGACGGCGATTCATCTTAGGTGTTGATGGAGGAACACTAGTGGTTCTCTGCAACTTTGGTTTAGAGGAACACATTTTATTTGATCTTTGTGTTGACTATGAAGAACAAATGATGAGTTTGGTGGTGAAGGAAAGAGAGGAGGAGAAGATGAAGAAGCTCAAGAATTTAAGGAGAGCTTAGGAATGAAGTGGGGGATTTTATAAGACAAAGTGGGGACATGGCACAAGTTTGGCTAAGTTGTAACATGGGGGGGTTGGGGTCTGCCATACACAACCCTATTGTGAGGGGCAGGGGCAGCACAACTTTTTGGGGTCTGTGAGAGCATAAGCTTGAAAACGACACCATCCTAACTAAGTCTAGAGATTATAATTGTAATTTTGATGAAGCAAAAGAAATTGTGGGGATAGTTTTGTGGTGGCGTTGCCAGCCTTCTCGGGGACCCTCTTTTTTCCCCACATTTTGTGCCTTTACTGCTCAGTCTCCATGCGTCCTCAATCCCAAGTTGAAGGAGTGGGGTCCATGAGAGTAACTAATCATTGCTCTTCTCTTTTGAGCTGGATGAAAAGATCTCAAGATTATGATATGCTAATCAAACTGTAACCAACAATGCCTGGCTTGACTAAGACACGTCAGTTTGAGCTCTTCAAACTAAAATAGTTTAAAGTTCTTTGAAGGCTTTTTAGTTTTTATTATATGATTTAAAAATAGTAATTAGTATACAAGCAGGTTGTTTGTCTGTGGATCAAGTAGGTTTTCATTCCTAATCTCAAACTTTAAATCAAAACCTAACTCATCATAATGACAGAAGTTAATTATTAACACAGCAAATTGGGTTGTGCAGATTTTCCACAGAAAATAAAAAGAACTCAGAGAATAATTTGTATGATCAAAGATGTGCCTGCAACCTGTAGTTGTAGACAACAAAATTACTTGAGTGATTTGAAGTAGTAAATTACTTGCATAATTAGGCACTGGGTCCTACTCATTTGGGCAGGATGAATGATAGCCATCAAATAGTTCAGTAACTTCCAACTGTATCCAATCTGCAACATGACTGAATTAATAGTAGTAAATATGGCCATAGACTGGCTGACTTTGAAGAATTTTTATGGCATTTGAATCCGTAGGCGGATTTGAAGTGGTTCCCAACATGTATGTCATCTGCAGTTGAACTTGTTGGATGAGCCTTAAAACACATTCCCCATCAAGTGTCTTCTCTCAATCCATCACACATATTTCAAAGATTTTGGAAGAATTTTGTCAAAGTGAAAAACTTGGGTGGCATATGAAAACCTGAAATCATGCAGGGTTGTTCAAGAGAAGAAGTAACCATATAATATTTATTAATAAAAGCAAGGATCTCTCTCACACCAGAGGCAGCAGAATGGAAGGAAAAACAAAGGGTATGTGAAAAAAGTCACCCTTGACATGATCCTAGATTGAACCCCTCATGAACTCCTAATTTTTTTTTCTATCAAAGTTTTGTTGCTTTTATTTTATATTAATTTCCCTGGCCAATAAAGAAGTAGCCAAAATTTATTTGTTGGGGGTTGAGCTTAGAAAATGATGTAACTCATCATAGGCTTAGCTTTTAGGGTTGAAATTATTTTCCACCTATATAGGTGTAGGAACTATATGGTATAGTATTACTAGATGGTTTGGTTTACTAGATGGTGGTAGTTAGAATATTTGTAACAGAATAATTTTCTATAGTAATTAAATCAATATAAATTCTTCAATCACAATCACAAGATAACAAGCCATGTGTTTTGAGTCACCTATAATGATGGAGATTTGTGAATCGACAAAAATTAGGCAAACAGACAGGGATGATGTACATTTGTCTTGAGTCACCTCTTTGTCTTATTAATTAGGACAGAAACCAACATTATCAATACTTCTTTATTTTCTCTTCTTTAATAATTTATTTAGACTGTTCTCTCTCATATCCAACTAAAAAATGAATCCAAATGGTATAGGGCAATGATTGAGCGATACTGGGTATCAATCTACAGTACTTGATACACTGTTGATATATCGAACAATGTAATAACTACTGTGTATTGGTACCGATACCTAACAGTCACTCTGTTCCATCCAATAGGAGAAAATGCATGCGTACAAAAAAGTTCATGACAAAAGAGGCGGTTTTAGGCATGCTATGGTGAAGTGTCGTAGGGGGTGAATGGCAATTGTAAGGCAATGTAAGAAAGCGAAATAAAGCAAGAACACAACAGTAAAACGTCAAGGCTACATGTAACATGCCTCCAGGATCCATAGCTGGACCTCTTTAATTTCTGAGAATGATAGAGGGAACACTTTCAGACATTTTTCCAAATCCAATTGGATCCTGATAAGGTTGGGATGGGATCTTCCTTATTGTCTTGGAGGGAGTAAATCAATACCCAAATTGCATTATTGTTCGTACGAAAATTAAATGGTGAAGTTGTCTTACCCCTTGGCTTGGAATAGCTAGGGTTTAGAGGCATGTTGTCACGAGAAACCTCGCACAATGTACCCCATCTATGATTGGATTGGACCAATAATAATTCATATCAAACCCCTTTCCGGGTTTCTAGTACTGAGTGTGGGATAGGGTAGAGGAAAAGAGAGCTGTTGATCATTAAATATGTTGAAGTGCCCTCCAATATTTGGTTCAATAAGCACGTAAATTATAGCCAAATCTAGCAATTTGAAAACCATGATGTTGTTTTTAATAGAACTGGCAACTTCAAGTTTGTTTCCTTGCTAAGTGTCAAAAGAATATGTTCAAAACTGAAGATTGTCATCACTTGAGACCACTTGGTTCTTCTTACTGTAGCCTAACAGTGAAGAAATCTGTTGAAAAAATAGAGAAGAAAATGACAAGAAAAATTTATAATAAATTAATAATGGATGCCTTGGCCTGTATGACGAGTTGTTAGGAAGGCACTCTTAATTACAATGAAAGGAAAGGGGCTTAGTTGCCCTTGTCTTTGTGTCTATCTCCCATGTATGTGCTCCTCCTAAGATGTCGACCTTGGTGCTTTCTGGGCTGCTGGCATCTCCCAGGGGCCAGCATTTTAATTTTTAGATAAGACCAATCCATGAAGAAGAAAATAAATAAATATCTGTTCCACAGGTAATTTAAAATATTTACAGTTTGATCAAACATGGGCAGATGCAGCAAAAAAAGACAACGAACATGGGCTCATAGCTATACCATTTGAAGCAGCTAGAGGTTGGAAATGGTTGTTCTTCAACAGAAAAGAGAATGTAAAATATAAGGCATCTTCTTTGGTTATTTGCACGTAAAAAGGTGAAAGTTCCCAGCAAGATCCTATAATTTTATTATTCTGTTTGTTTCTGCAAATTGGTAAACAAACCCTTCACATAATAATTGTGGGAACCGAATTTTAGCCAAACCCTAGGTCAAATATTTCCTTCCATTTGGGGATTATTTGGCCTAATTGGGAGTTATTTGATTCAATTGGCAATTATTCGATTCTTTCCCTAATTACGTCAATCTCTCCAAATTGGGGAAGAATAATTCCTTTCCATCTATGGAATTATTCTTCCAAAACCCTAGCCTCCGAGGCTCCTATAAATACATGGCTACACCAAGGCTTGAGGTAATTCTAAACTTAATTACGTCTAAACTTCTATCTCAAAATACTGTAGAAACTCTATCTCCAAAACCCTAACCGCCATAACTTTTTCTCCCTCTCACACAAGGCTTCGACCACCACACACGGCTCCGGCTACTCGGTTCACACCATACATACATCTCTGTACCCTTTTTGTTAGCTATTGTTTTCCTACAAACACTTGAACTAACTTAGGCATCGGAGAGCCTTTGGCCAACACTCCCTGGGTGTGGTCTCTTATTTCGATTTATTTTGCAGAGAGAAAGAGACAACAAAGAGGAAGACATAATCTTAAACGAATATTCTTATGGTACGAAATTTGCCCCCACAATAATCATACACTAGAACATTAAAGTTACACCAACTATTGTACTTGGATAGGTTGATAAGGAAAAGATTTACTGGTCTTGATTGAATGCTTGGCATGCATTATGAAAAATAGAGCTTGTTATTAGTTGCTTCCATAAGGTTTGTTTATTTATGCTCTTTTACCCTACAAGAAATATGAACTCTTGCAACGGGGGAGTCTCATGTAAATTTATAAATACATGTTAGATCGGTTGATTACAGCAACCTTGACGTATATGCGGTATCAGTCAGGTACCATTTTGATCTGCAGAAAAAGTAAAATTTACAAAAATGAAAAGTAGACAATAGTTCATATTTCTTATCATGGTCAGTTCAGAACAAGAATCTGTTTGTTAATGTAGACAGATATAAAGAAAGCATGTTTCCTAAAAGAGGCACCTTTTTTGTTTGTCAAATTGTATATAAAAAGATGAATAGAGAATTTGCTAGTTCCGGTCTCTCCTCAAAAAACATACACAAGAGTATATGTGGAAAAGAGAAACCAGGTATGATGTTCCATGACATTTACAAAAATGAAAAGTAGACAATAGTATCAAAAATAAATTAGCTTCCTCTTCCAGTGTGTGCTTCACTATGTTGATTTTCAGAAAGAAAGACGGTCCTCTGAAGCAAGAACTCGTTCACCAGGCACCAGCAGTCTAATAATCCAAGTGTGCCCTCACGACATCCACAATCGGAGCTCGACATATCGGACATTTTCCGTTGTTCCATTGCAACTCATGAGCACACTTGAGGCAGGTGCACATGTGCCCACACCTGCAAAATAAGAAATGATATCTCAACAGATGAGTAAAGCCAGCACAAAATTAAAATGAAGAATTGAAATTCAGATGGGAAGCCTTAGCTTCACAAGCAAGTTACCTGTACAAAAGTGAGTCGACTTTCACTTCATGGCAAATGCAGCAATTGCCTTTCTTTGGTAACCCATTAGACGACCTTTTCCTCTCTGCTTGACCTGTAATATAGTTGCACAGTTTGCTGTCAAGAAACTGGTAGAACATAAGGAATGATGCAAAATTTATGCAGAAACTCACTGTTTTAGCCCGGTATCATAGCTTCGCAAGAGTAATTAAAACTGTTCTAAAAGACCGAAGTAAATCTTAAGGGTCAAAACAAGTACAAGAGTAAGGATGTTATTAGTGCCTCTTCAGTGGTTCCTTGATAGTGCATTGGAACCAAGTTGTCTGGTATTCTTTTTAAATTGAACTGAAGAGATATTTTAGGGCGAACCGAAAGAGAATTCAAAACAGACCTGAATGAACTTCCTGCTTAATGGATTGTTGCATCATCATTTGCATGTCTACGCAACCCTTTATAGCTTTTCGTAGCTCTGACATCTCATTATGGAGTTGCTCCATCTGCCCTCTCATATCGTATATGAGTTCCATTTCCTGCAAGTTCAGCAGTGTTATTTACACTGACCAGTAACCTCAGAACTTTATACTGGTGTAACTTTAGAGAAGAAAAAAAATGTTAAACTCACAATTGAAGGATGATTTGTGGAGGAAGAATAATGTCGACGATGGTAGGATGGAGATGGTGAACATTCCCTACTATTTGGATAATAAGATTGAGATGGCAAATGTCGGGGTGGAGATATAGAAGCAGCTCGATCAGAATCATCCCCCACTTCATTATCTTGATAGCTCCATGCCGTCATGTGAGATGGAGAAGGCTGCAATGATGTGCATTGATCAAAATCATCACTGGCTTCTTGATATTGAGCGCTAATTAGGCTCCTTGCCTCTTCTTCATCATTATGATGATGATCATCTTCTTCTTCTTCTGTCATATCCTCCTCTTCTTGTTGGTGTTTTTGTTCTTGCACTTGTTGTTTTTGTTCTTGATTGTCCGCTGGACGCATTTGTTGTTGTCGTTGTTGTAAGAAAGACACCAGTTGATTCATTCTATCTTGGCTAATCTCCTCATCTTCTCCTTCTTCACTTCCAACTGGATATGTTTGTCTTTCTATTCGAGATACCATCAATCGGTCTATTTTGTCTCGGAAATCACTAGCAAGAAAATTTGATACTGTTCTTCTGCATAGATAAGGGGGAAATTCAGATTTGTAAATTTAGCATTATGATTGTACCATTTTTGGAAGGTTTCCAACTAAAAAGAGAGCATTTAGTTTTTAATTATAATGGACATGAATCAATATTCAGATTCACATCAATTTACCCTTCTCTTCATTCCTGTGATATTAGAAATAGGTTCTTGAAATCTGTAAATCAAATTCAAAACAGATAAAGCAAAAGCAATGCCGGTGTACCTTTCAATAAGTTGGCGTATGTCCCCTTTTCCTGAGTTGGAGTCAAGCATCTCTTGGTACCATGCCTTCCTGAGGTCTTCCCAGTAACTACGTGGGCGAGAAATCTCAGTGATCCAGTCGTAACTATATTCTCCATAGTACTCATAATCATCCTCTACTTGTTCTTCTACATCATTCTCATCCCAACAAACCAAGGATGTGGTTGTATCCGTGGTTTCTTGCAAATCAAGGTTTCTAGCCGCTGAAGTTGAACCTTGCCAAGAAACTTCTGAACTCGGGCTAAGTTTGTCAGGAAGATCTTCACAAACTTGTGGCAAGGTGTTTCTAGCCACTGAAGTTGTTCCTTGCCAGGTGACTTCTGAACTCGGACTGACTTCTTCATGAAGATCTTCACTAGCATGTGTGAAGGTTTTTCCAGCCACTGAAGTTGTTCCTTGCCAGGTGACATCTGAACTTGGGTTTGCTTCTTCATGAAGATCTTCACTATCATGACGTAAGGTGTTTCTAGCGATTGGACTCGTTCCTTGCAAGGTGGATTTTGAACTGGCTTCATCATGAAGATCTTCTCTAGCATGTGGGAAGGTATTTCTAGCCACTGAACTTGTTACTTGCAAGGTGACTTTTGAACTCAAGCTGGCTTCATCACGAAGATCTTCACTAGCATGTGGCAAGGTGTTTCTAGCCACTAAACTTGTTCCTTGGCAACTGACCTTTGAACTAGGGATAACTTCTTCATGAAAATATTCACAAGCAGGTGACAATGGGTTCTTTAACAGGGTTGTATTCTGCTGCTCAATAGTATCAACTTCATGGTTAGGAGTGCTTTCACTAGACCTATTTGAGGTGGAGGAGCTTTCTACATGCACACCGATGTTCTTTACTAATCCCCTATGAGGGCCTTTTTGGGAAGCTGCATCATTCTGAGCTGTTGAGCCCTGCTCAACACCAGTGCTAAATTTCTCCCTGAAATTAAATGATATCAATGTTAATCATGGCCCAAAGAGAGATGAATATGGTTGCCAGCTAGGCTACAAAAAAAACTGCAAGTGTCCACATGGTTTCCTTTTTCAATGATACACATTACTGTCATTATGCTGAATATTTAAGATTGAATCTAGCACTCAAATCTGGCTGGCTAGTCTTTTATGATAGCTGCTTATCTGGTGTAGCCTTATATTCATGGCCTGGAACAAGTAAAGTGATGACAGCTGCAAGAATTTTAACTTTCTGGGGCTTAAACAGAAGACTAGATTCCTTCTATATCTGCACCTCATGAATTCTTAACCAAGTAAGCATTTCTAAAATCAGAATGATTTCTTTCTGAGTAATGTTCACTGACCCCATTCATTGAACTAACTAGAACTAGTTTTGATTCTATTGCTCTTCCTTCTGCTCGTCAATGACGTATGCTTTAGAATTTCTGGTTTGACTAATGTGAGCACCGACGACTTATGTGAGCAATCTGTCTTTCAACTAACATTCCGAAGTGACCATATTTCATCATAAAACAATAATGAAAGCATAAAAAGTTTTCATTTTCCTTATTAGTCAGATATCTGGAGTAAGCTATAACTCAGTCCAACTTGGCTCATTGAAAGGCACATAGCGTATACAATATCAGATTGAACTCTATTTATTCAGCATTTAAAAAGCCACCAAACAATCATGTGTTGCTTAAACTCTGGCTTCATTCCACCATCCTATAAAAGCAGTGCAATTAAGACTTTTAACTTCAGCTAATTTTAAAGGTTTAGCTAATTAGAAAAATGGCACTCAGAGAACTAAGCTACAATAGGAGCAAGCCAACCTAGCATCAACATGTTTCAATGGGGTGACTTAAATTATCCTCCCTCATAATTATAACATTTAAACCAAGAACAAGCCACATTAATCTTTTTGTTTCCACATACCACAGAATTTAATTACATAGACTTGCAAATAGATGTTCATCAGTTCACTAAGTCACATAAACTAATCCAAATTCCAATCCCATATTGTAATGCACATGGACGGTACCTGAGATGCATGATAGCAGACCTTTGTGGCACTTTGTTTACTTGAGATGCTGCCGGTTTCCGGCGCGGTCCATCTTGACCTATGACTGCCATGCCTCGCTGTAGCAGTTTAATCCGAAGCAATGACTGCAAACAAACATAATACAAAGTAAGTATGTGGCTGCATTGCAATTTGCATATAGAGAAAAAATGGGTTATACAACTCAGACAATGTAAATTAATAACTAAGCTTGTTTTGGAAAATTTGTGTTGAAATGAATGAGTAATTAACCCACCTGAATTCGGCCTCTTTGCGAAAATCTTGAAACTGCTCTGCGGTCTACAATTGTTTCAAGCTCCCTATGCCTGTCACGCTCCAAATGCATAAGCAAATCAGTAAATGCCTGCCTGCCTCTGATCATCCTTGGTGAACTTATAACCTGACAGAACCCTTTATGCTGCTGCTCTGTCTGATCAAACCCAAGGGACCTCTCGCGATCGCGTTCTCTACACGAAGATGCAATGACAGTAGGTTGTTGTTGATCATGATCATTGTCCTCACTGGGAGAAGATAATGGACACTGTGCTTTCAGCCTTTTAATAATATCGGCGACACGGACCTTCTCTCTTTCTCTTTCTCTTGCATCCAAATTACTCTGACTCTCGCTGGTAGCACTTCCATCAGAAGTCGAGTCCTCAAATGAATCCTCAGTAACCGGCCCAGCGTCATATCTTTCATCAACAAAAACAGAGTCCCCTGCTTCAGAGCCTCTTGATGGTTGTTTCTCCAAAGAAGGTGCATTGGAAGCATTGGACTCATTCGAAGCATTGGAATCAGGGAAAGCATTGAAAATATTCTCATTCTCATTCTCATTACAGCTCAATCCAGAGTTCGACCTGCTAGTCTCTGTGTCATTGCCATTGGAACTCATCTTCAAGCTGTTTGATTGGTTCAGCCTCTTCTCCCAAATTTGAACCAACGAAGAAGCTCCAACTCCCAGATTGGAAATCTCAGCCAGGCTTTCTGTTCTTGACAGAGTTTCATCCTTCATAGAAGTCGATGTCCTCGAAGACGAAGGCAATGAATTGGGCATTGACAAGAGCTCTGCCTCTTGGCTCTGCCTCTCCGTCGTTGCAATTGTTTCTTTTCCTTGTTTACCAGCAGCGCATCGATCGAGAACCCGAGACTGCCTCGGGGTCATAGTCGAACCGTCATCTCTTTCACCACCACCATTGTTGCTGTTGGTGTTGTTGCCATCCTTGTTTTGAGCCCAGGAATCAACATTTTCGATATGGCCTTGGGAGTTGTTGTTGTTGTTGTTGTAGTCACCATTGGAGGCAGAGTTTGAAGAGACTGAAATGCAGGTATGAAGGTGATCTCTCACCAAGCTCTTCAGATTGTTCTGAAAAGCGGCCTGTGTGGCTCTGGCATTGCTCTCTCTACATCTGTCTCGCCGGCTGTGATCTCTCAGAACGCACCCGAACGGAGCAGAAGCCGCCATTTCAACCTGTGACGATGCCATCTTTCGATTCAAATTCTGAAGCAAATGGTTGTCGAAAAATACTGTAATTACTGAATTACAGATTCCTTCAATGCCTAATCATTGTAGAGAGACTGAAATCCAAACCAAACGAAAAGAATTGAAAAACCCATAGCGGAAAGAAAATGGGTGGGGAGATTGAAAACAAAATCAACCTCACAAAAAAAAAATTCTATTATGTCAACAGAGGAATCTGTCTTCTAGAGATTGGAAAGCCCAAAGACTCTGAGATAGAACAGAGACAAGCCACTGGTTTAACACGAAAACAGAGGAGCTTTTTTTAGGCCTAAACCAATTTGTCACCCACTAGTATATTACCTCATACCCGTATTGACTGCCTATATTTAGAACAATTTTGTAACTGCCACCAAAACACAGACAGACACAGAGAGATAAACAGAGAGTTGGCCTATTGCTGTAGTGTTCTGATAAAAAAAACCTATATACAAAAATAGAAAAAGAAAGAAAATTTGAGCTTTTCTGTGTGTATTGTTTTGTGGGTTGTGCTGGGTGTGGCTAAACTTGGAGGAAAGTGTGTGTTGTGTTTTGTATTGGAGAATCTAAGATTCAGATCCTAGGAAGCTATATATATTGAAGATGGTGAAACAGAGAATGAAACAGAGGATGAAAACAGAGGAGGCCAGAATGGGGGTGCTAATAAAACAGTGAACAAGAATTTGGTGAGGAAAAGTAAGGATTGAATGGGAGAGAGACGTTGGTTTTTAGTCCGTTGTGAATGTGGGGTCAAATTTCTTGTCAAAGACCTAAGAGCGCCTCTGTAGCAATCTAGAAAAACCTTGTTATTTCTTTGGGCCCTAACAAAGATTTATATTTATATATTTGAGTTTTTTTTTCATCAAACCTTAAAACTCGTAAAAACAACGATCGGATTTATAATGCACGGCTCAGATTAAAAGTTAAATAATGCAAAACAAGTACGTAAATCCAGAACACTCAATGCCTGTCCTTATTAGTTGCAACTGTAGTTCATTGGGTTACCATATTGACAAACTAGTCTTTGATTTCAGTCAATGGTTTTAATTTTTTTAGTTATAACATACAGCAACGTATTCATTACATTACCCTATTGACACACTGGCCTTTGATTTTCAGTCTATGAATTGACTTATTTACACCTCCGAATTCTGTTTGCCCCGCCATTCATGCCAATTTTGGAGTCCATGTTCAACGTCCCTCCAATTCTTACCCATTTGTTACCCTTAAGATTTGGATTTTGTGACATTTTTTACCTCGTCCAATGCAAATATACAACACAGAGGATTAGAATATTTCCATATACTTATTTTTTTTGCGGATTTTTTCTTTTTCTTGTTGATTTTATTCATTTTGTAGTTTGTCAAACCATAAAACGAAGGGATTAATATTCTAATACGGGGGTTAGGCCTTGTCTCTTAATTGGATTGTTATCCAATTGACTCTAGTTATGAGAAAGACTTTTATGAAATGAAGATAGCAAGCGTGATAACACTTCCATACATAGCATTATTTGCCGGAAATAGCAAAACAATACTATCCTCATCACAACTAAGTTTGTCTCTGTAATTATAGATAAGTGGTGGGTGGCTATTCATAATATTCCAAAAGCACAAAGTTGGAGTGACAACTTTAATTTAAAATCTAATGACATTAAATGACGAATCAGCGTTGAGAAAAGATAAAATATTGATTTATGGACAAGCCAAACCAAGCCAACCACTGTTAAAAGTAAAGTGCTTATTCTACAACAGTTTTTTTTTTTTTTGTTTGCTATGTTCCATCTTAAAGAGGTTAAAGTTTAGGTTTAACAGGTACCCAAGAAGTAAAAATTCAATTAACTTCATATAATGACAGAGACTAGGTTAATAATATCGATTAATCAACATCCAATAGCGGTTAATTAGTCCCCATTTTAGGCCAATATTTGATGTTTGATCAGTACAAACTAGGAGAAGCTGGCTACCAGTCGCATTACAAAGCCATGAAAGTCAAAAAGATAAACAGATTTCTCGAAGCAAACTAGAAGAGCTAATGATACCTTAAGATGAACTTCTGCATGTTCATCTTGTTGGTAAACTATCCAAAAACCAACACACACACAAAAAAAAGAAAAGAAAAAAGGCTAATTATTTTAGAAACTCATTGTTAGTGACTTATATAATTAAGGTCAACTCAATACATAACTCGTTAACGTGGTACACACTAACTTAGCACATGCATATTTATATACAAATAGACAAGACAAGTTTTGACCCAGTAGTCAGCAAAACATGGGGAGGTAGTGTGGTGTAGAAATTTTAGGCCTGTAATAGAGAATTCAAATTTTGATTTTGTGGATTTTACTAGAATGCAAAAGAGTAATCAAAACTCGTTTGGTGAAAGTTCTTGCAATATGTGGTGGATCTATCATCTATCAGCTTTGAGTTACATATAAATATACTTCCATTTTCTAATGTAATAATTTTGTATGTTTAAAGACGAGTCTATTACTAGCGGCATTTTGGTCCTTAAATACGTTTATTGAATTATGTAGTCCTAACACTCTATCACGAGTGACATTTTAGTCATTATATTGTGCCACTTCTGTTAATTCGACTATTAATTTGAAGGGTTAAATGATCAATTTAGGTCATCTTATTCCTTCAACGATTTGACCATAGTTTTCCTCTAAATACATAGCTTCCCTATAAATATTGTTACTAATCTCGCCCAAATGACCATCTTATTCCTTAAAATGTTGCAAGGGTCCTCGAGTCAGGTGAATCAAATCATAGCCCTAATAAATGAATTAAACTAGTCGAGCCTTAATTAGTACGAGTGTGCACGGTCCGATTTGGTTCAGTTTCCACCTCACATCACATCAGAATCAGTACTATTGAATCGGTGCGATTCGATCCGATTTTGGTGAAATTTTTATAAAACCGGCTGGTCCAATTTAAATCGATTCCTGTGCGATTTTGGTTTTTTCGGTTTCAAACTGGATACTTTATATATATATATATATATACAAATTCCAACTAAAATTTTATTTTTTGGACTTAAAAATTCACAAATGATCCAATTTCATGTAAAGAAAGATGATTAGGCCTACAAAAGAAAGGTGCTTTGAAGGGTGGGCTTGGAAAAATATTAGTTATGAGATTAGAAAATTAGCATTGGACTTATATATATATATATTATAATAATAAAAAATCACCATCTTCTCTTATGGAATCACTATTGTATCAAATATTTCCTGTACATCTGCAACCCATTCGAGAAACCATTTAATGCAGTCACTTCCCATAAAACATGGAACATCTGCAACATAGGGTTGGCTTCGGGCAAATCCACCAGTGTGTTCCCTTTCAATATTTGATATTTCCCCACGACCATCGTCTATGAGGTTTGTGTACCTCCCATCACCGCTCATCATTGAGAAGGCAAATCCTTGCTCTGAATGATGACCCGCTTTGATACCACTTGATGCAGCATGTAAGCACGGGTTTACGGATCGACAAATGTCTAAACTCAAAAAGATAAATTGAAATCCATCAGCAACTGGAATCCACCAGAAAATAGAAAAAATCTTTAAATTTGATTAATAATATGATAAAACTGATTAATACAACGTCATGAGTTGGCTTAAATAGAAAATAATGAAACCCTAAAACTGTAGGAAACCCTAGGTTCCATAATATTCCTAAAACTTAACTAATAAGAAAATAATTTAAATCCTAATTAAAATTATATCAGGAAAATAATATCATGATTGATAACTTATTCTAAAAATATGAATACAATATAGATCTTCTCAAGAAATCAAGCAACTCAAAAATCCCAATGATGTGCATTTCTTCTTTTCCTTGTGCCATAATTGATGCTCAGACATGATTTTCCATATTTGAAGCTCAATTTTCTAATTTTGAATCCTATTTTCCAAATTTCCTTCATAGGAACAAACCTATGATTGTCCTACATCAGATTCGATGCCAATTTGTTGACTTTTTAGTCAACACAATTTTTTTCTTCTGAATTTTTCCATTTGTCGCGGCTCGGTGTTCCAATTTTTTGGTCTCAATGCCCAATCCTAGCATTCGTAACAAATTAAACCTCAATCACTCAATTTTGTCAAAAAAAAAAGGATTTGCATTGACCATTTTACCTCTTGAATGGACGAAAAACTTGATAAATAGATATGGAGGATGACCAAAATGTTGACAAAGTTTGAGGACTACATAATTTAATAACTGAATTTAAGGGCCAAAATGCAAATTGGAATATAGTTCAATCCATAACTAACCCTATCAAAATGTGTTTAGAAAAAGTTTTATCTTTTAGAAGTTATTTTTATTATTATTTGGGAAATTTTATTGGCACCCAATTATTTGCTCTTTGCACCCCATACTAATTTTAAACATGAATAACCTATTTAACCCTTGTACATAATTACTGTTAAGGACAAAAAATATTTAAAATAAAAATTAAATTTGCTCACTACACCCCACATATGTTCCTGCAACCATAGTTAGACTTTTTTCTTAAACCATCATGTTCCTACAACCCTAACGACGCTTATATTGGTGAAAAAATATCTTGTATTTATTCATGAAGGGTGAGACTGAAGTTAGAGAGGCTTCGAATGAGGTATGAGTTTATTTTTTGGCGTTTTTCAAATTTAGGATTTCATGATGATCGCTGGTTGAGTTCAGTACACCAGTATCGAATGCGACAGGTAAATTCAGTGGGATGCCATCGAAACATTGCACCTATTTCGGTTGTGTTTGACCGTCCGTTAACTTAAGATGCAGCGGAGATCCAAGGTAACATGGAATGGTGTTCGGTGGTGTATTACCAAAATTTTACCTACAATTCAGTGGCAAGAAACCGAAATATATTTATTTTTTCATTAACTTATTGTCGACCACAAATTTAATGTAAGTTATTTTGACCTTACTCCTATTGAAAGAACAAAACACGGCGATGCCCCTAAAATAGATGACACATCATCCAATGTGATGGTCATCTCACCAAAAGGCATGTAAAAGATGTTTGTTTCGGGATGCCACCTTTCAACGAAGGCAGATACAACAATCTTATATGCATTTTGATAAGAACACCTAATAAATTGCTATAATCCAAATATCTGAATCTACCATTATTTGGATTAGCCCACCAATTCCACTAAAAAAGGGTAGATGTCTTCAACATGCACCTAAGGTGCTCACGTTCCTAGTCAAATACAAAAAAATTATTTAGGTTAATTACCATGAACCAGACTTATATTCTGCTTTCTATTGTTACAGTAAAACGACTTACCTAGTTATTCCAAATTGCAACTGTTATGTGAGTTTTAAAACTCGTAAGTAACGATAGATCAATGGGACCTACTCGAGATGACTCAATAAGCTCGACATCTACCTCAACTTTATTATCATAAGTAGCAACTACATCTTCAACCTCTGCGTCAACATTACTATCATGAGTAGCGGCTACATCTTCAACTTCTGTAGTATCTTCAAAGTGGTCTGGGGGACTATGCTGGGGCTGGTTCTCTTAAGGGCCTAAGCTCGCCGCTTTATGTCTCCTCCTTGAGGCTATGAGACGCTGTCTATCAGGTCGAGATGATAAAGTCTCAGTAGTACCTTTGCGAGTCATCTTTATATCTAAAAAACAATATAAAGTACAAACTCAGTAACGAATTCGGTAGATGATCACTAAAACAAGAAACGAATTCAGTAGACTACTACTGAAAAACTGAAACAAATTCGATGTACTATCACTGAAAAACTGAAACAGATACGGTAGACTACCATTGAAAAACGGAAACACATTCGGTAGACAGCCACTGAAAAATGTAAACAAATTCAGTGAACTACCGTTGAACAAGGTAATGATTTCGGTGGGGTTTACACATGTAAGTTAAGGAATAGGGTTCATGAAAGCAATTTAGTAAGAAAAATGAGGTATAGTGAGTAATTTTAAATTTTACTAAAATTCAGTGAGATATAAAAAAAATGTGGGGTGCAAAGAGCAAATTTTGGGGTCACAATAATATCACCTTCATTATTTATGTGCGTATATAATATATTGTTGTAAAATGTTTAGTTACTGTGTATTTTAGCTTCGCACATAAAGATAGAGGGAGAAACAGACAGACAGTGAACAGTGTAAGCAAACCTGTGAAGATGCCGGTAAGTTCGACGATGATCGGAGCCCTACTGGGACTGGGGACACAAATGTACTCCAATGCCCTCCGCAAGCTCCCTTACATGCGCCGTAAATTTCATCTCTTTTTCTTTCAAATTATCGTTTTTATCATTATTCGTTTCTCTGGTCATTGACTCATGAACCCTAAACCCAATTGTCCAATGATCCGATTCAGATCCTTGGGAGCACGTGCTGGGCATGGGATTGGGTGTGGTGTTCGTAAACCAGCTTGTGAAATGGGATGAACAGCTGAAAGAGGACCTTGATAAGATGCTCGACAAGGCCAAGGCCGCCAACGAGCGCCGATACATTGGTATACTTATCCAACCCAATATCAAAATCGCACAAGTTCAATTCATTTCTCAATTTCGTATGCCTCATGATTGTATTCTATGACAACCCATCAATCCCATTTGTGTTTTGGTGTCTCAATTTTTAGCTCAGCTTTGCTAAGTGTCATTTTTGAGATGATTTGTGAAATTTTGAAACACGCTATAAGTAATCTTAAGAACCCATGTCTTTTTGAGTGATATGATGAATCAAAGTACTGTTCTTTAGCTAGTTATTGTTTGTAAGTTTGGTTTGGACATTGAGGGAACGCTGAATTAGAACTTTTGTATGTGTACAGAGGATATTTAGGTGAAAATTTTAAAACATAACATATTGTCTCACATTCTTCTATCTTGTTCTCCTCCCTCCTTTCTCTCTCTAGCTCAAAATTGGTTGCACCTCATAAAGGTGGATCCTTTATAGAAAATGTGAATCAAGCAGAGTATTTCGATATTTCAAACCAGGAAAACCCATTCTTCCTGATAGAGGGTCATCTGGACTCTGCCTTGTGGTCTACTAGATAATCTGACGGATTATGGAGTCTGTGAATGGTTATTCTCTCAATTACTTATTATATGCTTGAAACACAAAGATTTAAGTATTTGTGCATGTGTTCACTGCGCTAGGATCTTAGGGATGTGAAAGGCCTAGTATACATAGTCCTTTTACATTCAGAGATTATTTTTGGTCCCTTGAACCCTAATTAGCTTGCCTACTTAATTTTTTTTCTTTGCCATCTGTTGCTATATATTTTCTCTTTTATTGTCGTGTCTTCCTCTTAATTACCTATTTTGTGTGAAATAATCTGAAATTTTGGAGCCTTTTTTCTTGATCAAACTGATATGACATCTGAGATATTGTAAGTGAAAAAAAAAATTCATTTATTGATCAGCCCATCACCCTGCCCCCCCAACTGGCAAAACCATGAAGAAGGATAATAAGCATTTTACTTTTGCCAATGTCCAGAGTTATTAAATGGTTATGGATCCAAAACAAAATTTTGTGAGAGAATGTACTGATCCCTGGGATTATTTTATTTATTAGGACGTTTCGATTGTTATGCAATGGTTTGGATTCAGGTTTGGTCCTTACTTTTAAGCTTTCTTGTGTTTGATTAGACTATGGTTGAATGCTATGATCTTACTTGTAAGCCATTTTGGCCTTGGAGAACCAGGTTTTAAGATTTTCCTTTAGTATTATCATAATTGCTTTATTGCCCTCTTGCTTCCTGTGCTTCCAAACTCGTTTGGTTTTCCTTTAAAAACATTGTGGGAGGTTCCTACAAGAAATCCTCAAATACTGTACTCACAAAATTATGTCGATTTTGCCTTCCATGCTCTTCCACACCATTTATCAGTCAGATCCCTATTCATCATATATGATTTTTATTTTACCTGAAGCCATAAGTTTTGAATTATATCCTTGTGCTTCCAGACTTTCTTTGGGAAATCTTAGCGGGAACAAATATAAAAAGTAATGTACTCATCACTGTAATCAAGAGCACAGTGTAAAGTACAACATTTGGAAGTGGCTTGCAATGAAAAACTTTGTTACAAGTGTTTTTCTCTTACTGAGTGATGATCGTTTGTGGATAGTGTTTGGACATGCATTTATTCCTGTTTGTTTCTCTTTTTGATGATTAAAACTATATTAGAAAATGCCAAGCGCTTGTAACTTATTTGCATACTTCATGTTTAGTGTAGCACTTGAGTAAAACGAATATTTAATTTATGGGATTTAATGTGTGCAAACTTATCTTTCATCGGACTCGTTCCTTTTCCTGATTAATATTTCTTTTTCATCTGCAGATGAAGATGATGATTAGCTTGCATCTCAGTGTGTTGTGGCATGCTCAGACAGGATCCATGTTTTAAGAGAGTGTTAGGCCTTCTAAGTTGCAGGCACTTTTTGTTTTTAATTTAATGTTGATATGTTTGCAAGGTTGTCAAAACTTTCCTATTTTTCTGGTATTTTTTTTGTGATTCTGGCAATGAAATGCTTTCATATTGCAAAGCTGAATGCTGTGTCTAGTGCGTTGTTAATAAATGAAATGAATTCAATAGTTGTCCTAGCTGCAAGATATCTAAAAAATGAAGCCATCTTTTGGGCAATGGGTGAGTGGTCGTGCTTTCCATGATTGGTAAAGCTCAAACCAAAAGTTATTACCATCTCGGTACTCTTACTGAATGGACAACTACCCACCTAGATCATTTTAGTGATAAATACAATCCTATAAACTGGTGTTTTATTAAGTTTCATGGATCTATTAGGGTTTAAGTTTTAGTATTCTATTAAACATGCATATTAGGGTCTAAATTTTAGTAATTTTTGTTTAAGTTTATTAACTGATTCCGCAATGACCTCGGTTGAGATGGTGTTTTGGAAGAGTCAGTTGCAGTATTTCTATGTAGAAAACCAAATAAAAATGGGATTCTTGTCCCCCAAACAGTATTTTATGAAAATTATGTTTATAAAATGCATCCGTTTCTCAGCCCAACATGTCATGGTTGTGAGCTCGTTGTTGGTGTATTGATTGCTATTACAGGTATTGTATTTGTAGGTGTTATAGCCTGAGTGAAGAAAGCATCTTCAAACTTTCTTCTTTGTGAAGTGGTTTGGTCACAGAGCTGAACGAATCTGCATGTCGAGTCTAGAAAAGTATGGCCAGCAAAATATATCTCAAAATATGGATCACTCTTAGTTAGAGCTTTCAGAAACAGTTGGACCAACTGTTCTGTTTGTTTCTGGGTTTTGGTTTTAAACTGTGAACTGTGATGAAAAGATACTAGTTCCACAAGCCTTTCAATTTTGGTTGTGATTGGCTAATTCCAGTGATTTGGAGCGACTACAGCTTAAATTGTAGTTCTTTGATTCAACATAACCAGTGTATTGAATACGAAGTTATTGTTGTTAATTGCTGGAGAGGAACGTTTGATTAAATTTAGATTCTTTTCATTCAGCCTAAGCTTCCAATGTCACTGCAATACTAAAAAATCCAATATATGGAAAGTCATGATGGTTGAAACACAACAACCTTTGATCCACGGATAATAATAACAAAGCTCTAACAATACAATCTTATATAGATTTCAATGCCATCGACATTTGCCTCAAGCAAAACCCTATTCTCAATGCTGAACAATAGTTGCTAGCCCAAATGAAACCTGGTATATTTATGCTGATATCAAATGTTCATCAAACTTCTGAAACATGTTTTGATTAGTTATGTAGTATAAGAATCTATATTCGTCTTCTCAAACTCCGCCATCCTATGATTAAAAACATGTAATAGTTGATCACATGCTTGCCGGGACGAAGGCCTCTCTGCTGGGCTGGTTTTTGTGCACTGCAGTGCTATTTCAAGCACTTGGAACGCTGCACATTCTTCTCCAGATATGAGTGGTTTCAGTGCAGAGTCTATCAACTCATCACGCTTAGAATCCTGCATTTCAATATGTGTCTCGACCCATCTCACCATGTCCATCTCCATGCCAAAAGATGCATCCGTTGGCATTTTCCCGCTTACAAGCTCCATTAGCACAATCCCCAAGCTGTAGACATCACTCTTTTCTGTTGCCTTGAGTGAATAAGCATACTCTGAAAGCATATGAAATGCGGTTAACAATCAATCATATAAAACACTCAAGTTGAAATCAAATGCTAAATCAGCATCCAAAGTAGTTAGAAAGAATACAAATCAAAGCATAACTGCTTAGTACCTGGTGCTATGTAACCGAAGGAGCCAGCAAACCACGTATTTGATTCTGTGTTAGACTCGTAATTCTCATTAATCGCCTTGGCAAGGCCAAAATCCCCAAGATGTGCCTCCATGTTGGAATCTAGCAAGACATTGCTTGACTTGATGTCCCTATGAATGATCTTTGGCACACAGTCATGGTGGAGATACTCCACTCCTTGAGCTAATCCAACTGCAATCTTTAGCCTGGCCTCCCAATCAAGGCTCTTCTTCTTGCTGGTGGCTGGTTGCTGGTGTATCCAGTCCCACACGCTTCCGTTCTCCATGTACTCATATATCAACAGATTGGAGCCTGCTCCTTTGTTGCTGCAATACCCCATTAACTTCACCAGATGCCTGTGTCTTATCCTCCCAAGTGTCTTGATCTCTCTTGTGAAGCTTTTATTTGCCATAAGGTCATCTTTATACAAAATCTTCTTGACTGCCACAGTTTCTCCAGAGGACAACTCAGCTTTGTAGATTATCCCTGACCCTCCTGAGCCAATTACGAACTCATTGCTGAGATTTTTTGTGGCTTCCATAATATCTTTCCATTTGAAATCTGGCTTGACAGAACCGTTTGGGAAGAGCAGTCTTCGCTGAGCATGGGAAGAGCTGGATGAGTACAAGCAGTTCACTTCACTGGCTTTTCTAAAAACTTCTTGCTTGTGTTGCAAGAGAGAAGCAGCTCCAAATATCAGTAGAGCAATTGCAGATAAAGTACATATTGCAGCAATGACTACCACTGCCGATTCGCTCGGGCCTGACTGTTGCCTTCTGACACCGCATTTACCAAGAGGGCTTCCACATAGATGCAAGTTTCCTGCAAAGGCCTCAGCTGGCCAGTGTGAGAGTTGCTTGCTCAATTTTCCTTGCAGATTGTTGTAAGACAGATTAAGCTTTCCCAAACTAATCATCCCAGCAACTGGGGAAGGGACTTCTCCGACAAGTTGATTGTGCGATAGATCAAGTGCTTCAAGTTTTGTCAGTGTCCCAATAGAGGCTGGGATCTGACCACTCAGATTGTTGTAACTGAGGTCTAAAATGCTCTGAAGATTTTGGAGTTGTCCAAGCTCAAAGGGTATGTCACCATCAAATCCGTTCTGTGAGAGCCGAAGCTCATACAGCTTTCCTAGCTTACCAATGGCTGGAGGGATTGATCCCAAAAATAGGTTATGGTTGAGGTTTAGGACATTAAGGGATTCAAGGTTACCAATTTCAGCAGGGAGAGTTCCATTGAGAGAATTGTCATTCAGAGAAAGCACTAGCAGTTTAGAACAATTGAACAATTCTTGGGGAGGAGGCCCGGTGAATTGATTTGAGGAGAGCTTCAACTCTCCCAACTGAGGCAAACCTCCAAGCCACCGCGGAATGGCACCCGAAAGAAAGTTGTTATTCAAATCAATATGGGCCAGTTTCTTGCAGGATGAAAGCTCAGCTGGTATTGGTCCAGTGAGTGAATTTCCCGAGACATCTAACAGTGATAGTTCACTGATGTTTCCCAGTGTCTGTGGGATTGGACCAGTAAATTGATTGTTCCCTAATCTCAACCTCTCAAGAGAGGGTGAGTTTCCCAGCTGGGAAGGAATCTCATGATCAAATGCATTGTCAGTCACATCAAAAGAAAGAAATGAACTTGAGCTACACAATGCAGCAATGCTTCCATTCAACTTGTTTCTCGACAGATTCACTCTGGTCAAATTTCCCATGTTAGCTAATGTATCAGGAAGATTACCTTCAAGGGAATTGTTGTAGAGCATGAACTGTTCCATTGCTTGGAGAGATCCAAATGTTATAGGAATGCCACCAGATAAACGGTTGTCTGCCAAGTCCAGAATAGTAAGTTGATGACAGTTGCCCAATGTGGCGGGAAGCTCACCCACCAGTTCATTCTGTCTGATATGAAGTAAGTTCAAATCCTTGAGCCTTCCAATGGTGATTGGAATCTCCCCACTGAGACGGTTTCCAAAGAAATCAATCATTTGCAAGCTTGAACAATTCCCAATCTCAATTGGGATTTCTCCAGAGAGCTGATTATCATAGAGATACAAAATCTCAAGCTTCCCAAGCATTCCAATCTCTCTTGGCAGAGGACCCTGCAAGTTGTTGTGATACAAGACAAGTGTCTGCAGGTTGCTGAGGTTGCCCAAGTAAGGAGAAATTGAACCAACAAAGCTGTTGTTGTGGAGCAAGAGATCAGTTAACCCCACCAACTCATGAAGCTCAACTGGTATTGATCCATTGAGCAAGTTATTGGACAAATCAAGTTGCTTCATTGATTGGCACTGGCTCAGTTCGACTGGGATTTCACCAAAAATTGCAGCATCTGATATCATCAAGTGCTCCAAACTGGTTGTGTTGGAACATAGAGTTCTTGGTATGACACCAGAGAGATTGTTGTTTGATAAAACCAAGTAAACCAGTTGAGCCATGTTGCCCATTTCCTCTGGAATTCCTCCTGTGAGCTTATTCATGGACAAATCAAGACTTTGAAGATTACCCAGTTGAGCTAAGGACTTGGGTATAGGACCTTCGAGCTGGTTTCCCACCAAATTCAGGTACCCGAGTTGACTCAGTCTGCCGAGTTGACCCGGAATCTCCCCAGAGAGACTATTGTTGCCCAAATTCAGTAGTTGGAGATTCTGGAGAAGACCCAATTCCTCAGGGACCGATCCATTGAGATGGTTTTGAGCAGCTGTGAAGACAGTGAGGCTGGAGCAGTTCCCCAACTCGGCTGGAATTGGTCCCTCGAGTTGATTGAGTTGCATGATTAAATTCTCGAGTTGGCCGAGTCGGCCGATTTGGGGTGGTATTGGACCGTTGAGACTGCATGAGGCCAAACCAAGAGTGACCAAATTGACAAGATTGCCAAATGAGGCGGGAATATGCCCAGTGAGTTCATTGTCACCGATTCTCATGACCCGGAGACTCGACAGCGAGCCAAGCTGAGTCGGGATGGGCCCACTAAGTTGGTTTGAAAAGAGAAGCAAAGATTCCAAGGAAGACAGGTTAGAGAGGGCTGGTGGGATGGGACCCGTGAGGCCGTTAGAAGAGAGATCAAGGTGGAGCAGGTTTTGCAAACTACCGAGTGAGGGTGATATTGACCCGGTGAGTGACGAGTCGGAAAGGTTGAGCCCCACCACTTGAACTGAGCCATCAACCGAGTCAAGCCCACAAGACACTCCTCTCCAAGTACAGAAATTTGGGTTACTTTCAGACCAAGCATGTAACACTTTTTCTGGGTCTTCCACAAATGACCTCTTCACCTCCAAAAGCACACTTAAAGTTGTGTTGCCACCAAGCTTTGCCTTAGACAACACAAGACCAAATGAAAGATGCACGAACAGAACAAGTAAAAATGGCACAACAATATTTGTTGCCGCGGCAGCCATTTCTCTCTTCAACAAAGAAAAACAGAGCAGCTCAAGATATATACGAAATGCTATATGAACTTGAAACCAACTGTTTCATTGATGGGCAAGTCGAAAGCTTGTATCTTTATGAGAGAAGTGATCAATATGACGGTGGTTGTTGAATGTTGGTCTTGGGTTGAGAAGAGACGCGTGGTTTTGAGCTGCCATGTGAGGGTGTGCATGTAATATATGGTTCTTGAAGTGTACAAAGATTGAATTTTGCTGCAAATTGCATGCATTGAAAAGTTGGGTTTTTGCAGGCTGTGTTTATGATGCCTAAAAATTGGTGCACATCAAGAGAGAGAGAGAGAGATAAGAGAGTTTCAATGAGGCCACAAGTTTTGTCAGCTGTCAAGCTGCAACAATTCCCATCAATGAGACCACCCTGTTTCCACTGTGCTATTGACAAGTTTTGTGTTTAAATAATGGGATAAAGTTGGATTGTGAATTGAGAAGGTCAAACTGGGTCAGAGAAACAACATCAGAATAATTTATATATAAAAGTAAGAAAATTATTCAATTCATAAATGAGAATAGGTACACGAAAGGTCAAGAGTATTTAAGAAAGGCACAAAGTTGCAGTGAAAATATAGAAAACAGAGAGAAGAAAAACAGAGTGGGGTGTTTCTGTTTGATTGAATATGAAGTTAAAGAAGATATGGGCTTACATGGAGAAGATACAGTAGTTGGGTGACCGACAAGGGACGTTGTTTGTGGGTTTTACAGAATTGGTGTATTAGCTCAAGATGACTCAGTCCCTACTCTGAAAGTGAGCGGTTGAATTTCCCATTTTAAAATCAATCAAACTAAGAACATTTCTACACTAGAAAATTGAAAAGCTTTACAAAGTCAACACAGTCCCCCCAAACCCCTGTCATTCCCTACGTAACCCAACTTACCTTCTAAAATTCCATCCATCTAACTCTTTTTGATTAATTATGGAGGAAGCAATTTTGTTCACGAGTGTTTTTGTTAGAAGCACTTTTATTAAAAGCATTTTATAAGTTTTTCCGGAAGAAGCACTTTTTTAATGCTAAATAGTACTTTAAGTTGTTAGAAAACGTTTAATCATTCTAGAATCAATCGCAAACAGATCGTTTGGTTATCGCTAGCTTGAGGATTACATGTATCATATACCCTTTTAAAAGTTCAATACAATATATGGTTTATGTCATGCTAATTGGGTTTGAGATACCAAATCCTCGTGTCTTTTTGTGGCCATGCAAAGTTGTTTTGATAAGCTTTGATTGGTTTGCAAGTAAACCCTATGTTTACTCCAAAATTGTATATCCTTCGTTTCTCTTTTCCCCACTCAATGATGCAAACTTTGCTAAACTCTTCCTCAAACTCCTGCATGCAAACAAATTAAATCCAACCTACTTCTGCAAATTATATTGGCAAAGATAATGGTTTCATAATTCTTCTCTTCAACATAGAGATGTAGCGTCATCACAGTAGGCACTGCCTCCAATTTACATCACTAATTCCATGTGGTTGAAAATTAATTAAGAAAACGCAGTTATAACTTAGAAGTTAATAAGACGTGTTAATTATTTGGTAAACAACCACTCTCTATACTTTGTACAAACCTAAATAAAAGCTGCTGATTCGAAGGCTCACACGCACATATCTCTTCAACTCTTACCTACTTTCACCTTAGCGTTCAACAACAGGTGATAGTTGATATGGACAACTAATTCTAATTCAGCCCATTTAATAACCATTGTCAGAATTCGGACTCCAATTCATTGAGATATTTATTCTTGTATAAAATATACGACCAAGCCTGTAAACCATGCATGTGATCACTTTTTTCCTTATCCCAAGCTTGGGATATTCGAAATCCTTCGTTGGATGACTCGGTTTGAACTAAATTATTCCAATTAGATCAGATTAATATTTGTTATAAATTCTAAAATTAAATTTATTAAATTAAACAGTTCAACATATTGTGTTTTACAAGTTTCATCTTAAGAGTTGAAAATCATGTGAACTCATTTGGATTGGATTCCAATCCTGTCCAAACTTTGCCACATATACAAGAGAAAGAGATTGTTGTATTTCATATAGACTTTACTAAAATGGATAAATATATGTTTTTTTTATCAGATGTCTTATATGTTATATTGTAAGATTATGAAAATTCTGAACCGTTGAATATTGATCGTGTAAACTATGGATTACATATTTGGTCCAAATTGACAACATTATTCAGCCTTAATGAGAAGTCCATTCTCACGAATCTATAATTGCATTCTCAAGATTGCACTTACAAAACATGGAAATGCAATTTCAAACGCATCCCCAAACTCCTAAAACTTAAACAAAACCAACCCTTATTTAAACAATATAGCCTCTTTCTTTAGGATATATTATTCTAGATAAATACAAAATTTTAAGGAATTTTTTTCTTCTTTGATTCTTGTTTACTCAAAATAGTGGGACTGATTGCTGATATAAGTGTATGCTTGAGTTTCACAAAAGTTATATAGTCGTTTTGCTTGTTGATTGCAACACCAACTAGCCACTTTGTCAATCAAATGAGTTTAAAGTCTACCCGTGAATCATATGCTGAGGTAATAAGTACAAAAAGAATGCTTACTTTATCCATCATCGATCCCTAATTAAATCATATTACGTGAAGGTCAGAGGAATATTAACTTTTCATGGATTAATTATCTCTAAAATCAAACAAGGCTCTGGATATGCATGCAAAGATTCCCCCATAGATTAATAATAATAAGCATTATAATTAGTTTAAGCAAAGCTATGCAATGTATGTGTATTCGCTAGAGTCATGACCCCACGAGGGTGAAGGCTAGCTTGGAGGATTTCATGAGTGGTTAGACAATTACAAAATGGTTGAGATAATTTAATTGTGGAATTTGATGTATATGCTTTGTCCAAGAGAATACGACATCTCTCTGATGCTACTTAACGATAACAAAAAGAGTACTTAAACCATGATCACCTGATTCACAATATATATCCTCTGTTGTTGACCCATAACATATATATATACACACACAAAGTTTAATTTATTGTATATAATCCGAACATACATACATATATATATATATATAGCTAATATGACGATTATATCGATACATTTTTGTCAACACAGATACAATATCGATACGCATATTAACAGTCTAGTTTTTAATTAAAGACTGGATTTCCTAGAGGATTTCAATTAATTGGCAAATGATGAAGATAGCTATAGAAAAAATGATGGATACGTATAAGCCTGCTTGCATGATGCAGGGACAGCTAAGACCAACGCTTCCTGTTGTAATATCAATTCCTCCCTTATGTCATTGTTTTGAAGTATATGGAATAGACAAGCTTTACTTTTGTCTGATTTTGTTCTAATTCAAAGATACATAAACCTAGTTAACGGGGGTTGATTGAGTTAGTAAGAATCGTTCTTTTTGCTATTCATGCTTAGGTTCAAATCTAGCTGCTGAGAATTCCTCTTGATAGTTAATATGTAAAAACAAAAAAAGGACTAAGACCCCCTCTTTAAGTCCTCAAAGAGACTTCGATATGCCCTTTCCCTAAGATAGAGTAACCTCCCCTCCCCCTAAACTTTTCTTCATTAAAAAAACCAAAAAAATGATACATAAACCCCAAATCAATTGCCATTCGAGTAGATAATTATATCTTCTCATCACATGCATGGCAAATGTAATGAGATGACAAGTATACAGCTAGCCCAACTTGTGAGGCTTGCCTCCGCCATCTGTGATTATGGAGCCGATGGACCAAAAGCATGATCTGTGGTCTTTGGGAAAGAGCTAACCAGAGCACCTTCACCAACCTCAACTTTGCCCATTTTCTTCTTTTTCCTTATTGGTTAAAAAACTTCCTCCTATTTTATATTTTCTTATGCATTAAAATTTGTTCAGTTGGAGCACAGTGATTCGGATTTGGGTCAATCAAACCCAATCCGTACTTGTTTACTCAGTCGTAATTGGGCTAGATTTTGTTGACCCAAACTCCATATGCAGTACAACTTTTTTTTTTTGGGCCCAAGTGCAACCCAACTAATTGCCTACTTCTTTCAGCATTTTTCTATTTTCTACCTCACAAAAAGAAAAAAAGAGGAGAAAGAAAAAAGAAATCTGGACTAATATCTTTTTGTAGTTTCCATGACAAAAAAAGTACAATAATTATCTTTAAATATTCAATGCAAATCAAATGCTTGTACATTGAGATTTTACGAAAGTCAATGTTATTTTTTTCAATAAATAAATAAAAATAAAGCAGCAATATCATTCTCAAGCTCTACATGCTGGCATGTCTTCTCCATTTGCAGGGGGTGCTTCCCACGTAGTCTGCAACTAATTAATAATTAACCTAACTAACATCCCAATTAGATTCTCTAATCAGCAACACCATGCGACATATATAAATCAAAGCTTTGTCAAAACCCTTTCATTGGAAGGCAAAGCAGCATATAGTCTTCATTTTTGGGCAAGGCAGATAATTGCTGCACAAGAATCATGAACTCCATAGTTTCCTTGCTCCTTGTTCTTGTTGTTGTGCAGTTAAATCCATCTTCATGTGACCCAGAACATGATTACCATAAAGAAGAAACACATGAGTCTTGGGAGGGAGCCACCACTCTAACACTTCCAAGTTTGTCAGACGACTTGCCGTTTGGAGAGTTTCTTTCCTCTGGTTTCTACCGCAAGAGTTGTCCTGACCTTGAAGGCATTATCAATAGGAAGGTCAAGGAATGGCTTAAGCAGGATTTCAGCCTTGCTGCTAGCCTCATGAGGTTGCATTTCCATGACTGTGCCATCAGGGTAAGAATATTAACCATGTTATACTTGCACGTACATGTGTACGTCGCACGTGATTAATAATAAGTAGTTGGAAAATACTTCATAACTCAACTCTTTTCTCAACTCGTTTAACTAATTACATAAAGTGAGATCTATGATACTGCGATATTATTTCAACGATCCACTTTATGTGACAAAGTTGGGAAAAAGAGGAAAATAGTTTGCTTCATTGCTTAACAAACCAATTTCATATAGTAATATTACATGCCTTATATCACAACGTGCCTTATATTCATTTGTGGTTTGCAATATATGTAGGGATGTGATGCCTCCATCTTATTATACCATGAGGGAAGTGAGAGGACAGCTGCGGCCAGCAAGACACTAAGAGGGTTTGAACTGATAGATGATATTAAAGCAGAGGTTGAGAAGAAGTGCCCAAAGACAGTATCTTGTGCAGACATTTTGACTGCAGCTACCAGAGATGCTACTGTTCAAGCTGGAGGTCCATACTGGGCCGTCCCCTATGGGAGGAGAGATGGGAAAGTTTCAATTGCCAAGGAAACTGAAATGGTGCCAATGGGTCACGAAAACATCACTGCTTTGGTTGAGTTTTTCCAATCACAGGGCTTGAATGTACTTGACTTGGTCGTTCTCTCAGGTGAACCATCTAGTCCACATGCATCTTGCTCGCATATTATATCGTCACACCGTCAATTTGGGCCGCATGTTCAAACATGAATCAACTTAATTATAGGTCCAAATTGACAGTGTGACAACATAACTAGTGTGTGACGACAACAAAAATTTCCTACAACTAGTCACTAGAACACGAATCTAACTGCTTTTGTTGCAATAAATGGTTTTGATCTGCAGGGGCACACACCATAGGAAGGTCTTCATGCGGTTCTGTACAACACAGGCTCTATAACTTCAGTGGAACTGGCAAGCCTGATCCATCCCTTGATCCACAGTATTTGAACTACTTGGAAAGAAAATGCAGATGGGCATCGGACTATGTTGATCTTGATGCTGCAACTCCACATAAATTTGACATTGGATATTACACCAATCTGCAGAAGAAGATGGGACTTTTGTCCACAGACCAACTGTTGTATTCTGATCCAAGGACTTCACCTCTTATCAAGGCTTTTGCTTACCAGCCATCAGTCTTCTACCACCAGTTTGGAGTGTCCATGGCCAAATTAGGGAATGTTCAAGTCCTCACCGAGAAAAACGAAGGCGAAATTCGAACCAATTGCAATTTTGTCAACTCTTATTAAGTGACCTTTTAATTCTAATGACAAGCAGCCTCAAATCCTTACCTTGTTCTCTTTTTTTTTTACTTAACCATATGGTATCTTTGAAATTGTTGTTGTTTTTGAATGTTTATGCACCACCTTACAGCTAACAGAGCTGGCTTGATATGATATTGAATTTACTTGTTCACTCATGTTCAATAGACAGAAAATGGGCCTATGAGAAAGGAAATCTTCTCTCTCAAGCCCCTTCTTCTCTTTTCCTTTCCCTTCATCTATTAGCTGGGTAGTGGTGAAAGGTCACTGTTGTGAGAAACTTTATGGATCTGAAAAATCATATAAGAAGGGCCTGATATTAATTGAAACACCATCGTGGACCTAAAATGATATATCAAAAGAATATTTTGAGACCTTTATCTGCCTCAAGCGTTAGCATCTGTGACTCATACTCTGTGGGCTCTATTTTGTCTTCTTTTCAAGGAACTACGGATTTTTCCAAAGCGCGCCCTCACTGTGTCAAAAAGGTCAAACCAAGCGAACTGTCACTTTATCAGGCCTGCCCCAAAAAGAAAAGGAGCATACTCTCTCTTTAAATCTAATCTTACTTATTCAAACTGTTATAAGACATCAAATATCTAAATAATCTTACTTATTCAAACTGTTATAAGACATCAAATATCTAAATAAAATTGTCAAGGAGCTACTAATGTAGTGATTTGGAGTAATTGCTCATTCAGGTAAGATCTTGGGTTCGAGCTCTAGCATCCGTGTAGTGTGTGTGAATTTAATATTATCGTCCCTCTCAATAGAAAATGTCCTCCAAAAACAAAATATTATATATCTTCAATAAATTAATATGTTTCAATCATATTAACATCTAATTTTTGTAAGTTTATCAAAAATTCATAAAAGTGATTACCTGTTAATGAGTTTTTGTGAATTTAATACACATGCTTACGAATTTTTTTTTAATAATTTAAAGAACACAGGAGTTGATTTGTTTTTTTTGTTTTTTTTTGGGGGGTTTTGTTTTGTTTATTTATATACTTGTTTAATGAATCATCCCCAACGACATGTAAAAGTAGTCCACAAACACCTTGCTTTCCCCTTTTTATTTTCAGACCTCTTTCTTTCTCTCTCTCTCTCTCATTTGAACTTTCATGATATAAACCCCTACAGGGTATTTCAAATCTTGTAGCGTCTCTTTTTCTTTTCCATCTTGAGCTATGGAGCAGCCTTAGTTTGCAAAGCCAAGCCTTCATTTTAGCACCTACCAACCTAGTTGTTGTTGCATGATTATCAACTAGAACTTGTTGAATGATTTGAATATTAAAAAGAAACAAAATCATTTTGCATGGCTTGTAATGCAAAATCATCTCCTACTACTTTAGCAACCCTCTTCTTCTTCTTCCTCCTTATGATATTCCACATCTCCATGGCTAGACATCATAGCTTCCCAATCCCATCTGCTACTTCTTCCTCTACCTCTAGATCACATGGAGTTGGAGCCATTAAGAAAAATGTCATGGAGCTTGGTACAAGAAGATCATCATCACATGGCTCCAGATATTCAAAGGCTGATGAATCTACAGGCGAATCGAGTCGAAGGAGAGGGCTAGGGTTTCGGGTTCGTCCAGGGAGGCAGCCATTCCCATGGGAAGAAAATATGTTCAATGCTGGTGCACATGAAGTTCCAAGTGGTCCAAATCCCATTTCAAATAGGTGAGGAGTATTGTGGAAGCTAGCAAAACAAAGTGATCGAAGTAGATATATGATGAAGAAAGGAAAAGAAAAAAAAAAACATATAGTCTCTGATTTTCTCCTTCTTTGTGGTTTGTGTTTTCTGCCATTTGATTTATATATAGTGCAGTAATATCACTACAGCTTAATTATATGTTATTTTTAATTTTTATTATTATAATTTTCTAGACAGAACCTTCAGACAATCATTTTGCAATTATAACCAGGATGTACATGATATTTAAGTAGTAATGTTCTGCATGGTCATCATTATGCTATTATTCATTTTTGTAGTTTGCTTCTCTCTTGCACCCAATATTTATTTTTGGATGTATATAGGCAATGAATATGATCAATTAGATAATACTATTTTGCTCTTTTCCATTTTCAAGTGTTAGATTAGATATATACAGTTGTTCTCTCATCCGGACGTCCGCATGTTATTACCGTAAAGACGCCTGTGAAAAAAATAATTATTTTAATATTTGAAGTAAATGTGGCATAAATTATTACATGAGCAGCTTAATTGCATCAAGAATGGAAGTAGAAGTTCTAAATATGTTCTTGTTGAAGGTTTTTTTTCTTCCGTTTTTTAAAGAGAAATAAAAAAAGCAGCATGTTTCTAGTTAAGGTAGCTGATGGTGGACTTGCTTTTTTCATCAGTTGTCAAAAGAGAAAAAAGCAATTGGATTTTGGGAATGTTTATGCGAGTGGGATTATTTGCCAGAGAGCACATAGCTATTTTTGTTCCCTTGGCTTTTGGATAAACAAAGAGTAGGGACATAATGATTCACAAATTGTTATCGTTTTTGAGGCTTTGAGGCAATAATTAAAGAGAAAATTGAAAGCCATTGTTTTGCGTGTAAAGTTATACAGGCCTGCCATGGCATCCAAAGCAATGGTGAAGAAGGGTCTCTTTAGAATTTAATTTCCCTAAATAGCCCTTGTTCCTTTATTTGAACTTCATTCACACCCTTTATCTGTCTCTCTCTCCCTTTTAAAAGCTGAAGCTGCCCTGCCTTGCACTGAACCAAACCATAAAACGATGGTCTTATTCCTCACGTGCCTCATACCAGTGTTTTTACCCTCTTCTTACTTCTTGGTCTTCTTCCTCACGTGCCTCATATCAGTGGAATCTTATTGTTCAAATTTTTATGAAATTTGGTCATGTGGTGCATGTTTTATATGCAGCTTCACTCTCCATACTCCTCCTTTTTATATTTCAGGGCTAGTTTAGGTATTTCACATGTCGATTATTAGTTAGCTCACTGAGTTGCTTGCACAATGAGAGGGTGCAGTCTTAGATCACGAATGATGGATGATAAGAGATGAACAATGCAAGTGATGTCTCTTCTCATTTTGGCCCCTCCCTTTCAATTTAAATAAAGTTAGAAGTTAATCTATTGTACTGTGAAAATTGAGTAGATATCTTCATCAATAATATAAGAGGAAAGTGATATATGCACTGTATACTCCATCATCCTAAAAAATGCCTCTCAGAAAGCATGTTTAAGTCAAGACAGAGACACAAAGATTTCCTAATTATATTCCCATCTCTCTATGAGAGAGAGAGAGAGAGAGAGAGAGATGGTGTTATTGTCTAGAGGAGGAGGGTTAGGTGGTTAGCTTTTGGCAATCAAAGCATCATTCTGTCCTCACTTTTGATTTTGAGTGAGTTTATCACTTTAAGAAACTTTTGTGCCAAAGACTCAAACAAGCCTATATGGTCTGCCTGCCCTATGAAAAACTCTTGGTATAGTTCCCAAAGATTTAAAAAAAAGAAAAATTGAAAACACCAGCAGTCAAGTCATCCAATAAAGATTAAAGAGATCAAAAGAATGGCTTGTCTCCTTTGATCAAAGTTATCAAAGCGATCAAAGTCTTTTCACAGCTTGCTTTATCATAAGTGGCCCCAGCCAACCAAGGTCCTCTCCAGAGATAAAGAGTAGAACTATATACACATGACATGCATGCATGCATACTGGATATTTGCAGTTCATTATAGAATATCTTCAACTTTTATGTTCTGTTCTAACCCCAAAAAATAAAATTAAAATAAAAATTTCAGATGTATCATTTAAAACAATCACAAGTACCATCCATTCGTAGCACATGGTTTAATTCTTTGGTTTTTGAAATTGACAAGTTAGAAAAATTAGGCAATGAGAAATTGAAGTAGTAATATTTTCACTTTACTGAATTTCACAAAATCAATGTACAAAGTACCATTTTGTTGTTACAAGGGAGGCCAAAGGGGGAGAGAGAGGATTTGAACTTTGGCATTGAACGAGGATAAATGCTCTCAACCACCGAAGCTACAAGCCCTCACATAAATACCATTTTCAGACTCACACTATGTACCAGCTTTCTATCTTTACAATGGAAACCTTAAAAAAATTGGCAAGCAGCTTCCGCTACTATTACCATCTAGAAAATTTTGCGTTGGTCTTCCTCAAGGCCAACAGTTTCGAAGTCAGTTGAAAAAGGTCAAAATCATAACTTGTACCTTGTTCATATCTCCTCACACCAGCATTGCCATGTGTTTCAGCTCAGAAATGCGTTCCTGTATGGTGAGCATTCAAATTGCTGCACTCAAGCATCAGTACAAAAAGAAAGGCCAAGCTTTGCACATTTGTAAAAGCATTCTTGAGAACACTCTTGCACACCTCACACTTGCCAGTGCATGTAAAATAGTCCTTCACGCGATCCAATCCAT
Source organism: Prunus persica (assembly GCF_000346465.2). Lineage (NCBI taxonomy): Eukaryota > Viridiplantae > Streptophyta > Magnoliopsida > Rosales > Rosaceae > Prunus > Prunus persica. Next base: position 6,486,474 of record NC_034012.1, on the reverse strand, counting down.
GCCCCCAAACCATAAGTTTTGGCATCAAGGTATTCATAGCTTCGCCTTTCATCCTGCTCTCCGTTGAACCCTATGGAGGAGTAGAAAACTGAAGGTCAATAAAATGGAGAAAATGACAATAAGAATGAGAGCACAAGAGAAATAGAGGGTACGTTCAGCGTTCCGCCAGCACACAGTTGAGGGGACTGTTTTAGAGAATTTATCCTCAAAAAGCAGTTCACCAGACTTGATACTCCAAATTCGTAAATTGCAGTCCTCTCCACCTAAAAGAAATATATATAAGAGAAACTCAAAGGATAGAACTTGCTAAAATAAATGGCATGCACAATAATGATATTCACCTGACATAAAAAATCTCTCAGATGGGTCAACTCCAAGCTGCATACGAGTATGGGAATTCACATGCCCCTCATAAGATTGTACAGCTCCTCTTTGGATTATCCGTTGGTCATAAAGCTTCACCTGCAAAAACAAGAAATAGTCAGAGTGACATTGACCAAAATCGTTGCAGCAACCACAGCAATAATAACCAGATTTGAGATTTTTTTTTTTTTACTTTTTTTGCTTTTCCTTAAGGATATATGTAATGAATTAGCTAGTACCTACTACCTAGACATTATCCCAGTTTTTTTCCTTTGAGAAAATTGGCTCTCTATAATTTTAGTTGATTGCCAGATATCTGTTGTGTTGAGATGGGAATATGTCTATGAAGACCAGTACTATGTAAAAATTTCATATTCTTATGGATGCTTTTCAAGTGTTACATATGTAAAGACCAGTGCTGCGGATCATACAAACACACACACTGAATAAGTAAGTATCTTAAAAAAGCTTGAAATAAACATTAACTGTTCCATCCATGGAGCTTGCCAAGAAGTACTGGTCATCAAACCGAAGCGATACCAAACTGGAGTATCAAAACAAACAGAGTGAGCACAAGATGAAAAACATTAAAGAAAAAAATCATCTTATGAAATGATAAAGCCTACTAACCTTGCAATAGAGGAAGGCATTTTAGTGCTATGAGAAGAATTCATATTTCTGGAAAGCTGCACAACCACAAAAAATTAAAAAAAAAGCTGGATAACTATTTGAAGTTTTAAATTTTACCTAGAAGAGCAAATATTCATTAAAAAACAATAAGCTGCTTGATGGGACAGACACATCCCTGATGGGCAAAGACATTAATAAAACAGCTCCACATTAAACTAAAATAATTCCGTTGGAAAAAAATTCCACCTGGAGGAAAAGAACAAGATGTTATGTCAAAGAAAAGAATTGAAAATTTTTTGAGTTACAGAAGCTCCTGCTATAGCTACACCTTTTTCTAAATGCTAAACATACTTACAAAATTTAAATCAATGATTTATGGAAATTGCTTGCGTTGTAAAATCATGGTATAACAATTCTTTCTGAAGGATAGAGGAAAAAAAAAAAAAAAAAAGAAACAAAAAGAAACTGTAGTTTGTTATGCCAACAATGAGCATTATACCTTAAACGATTGTTTACTAGATTTTCCAAGAGTGTTATCCAAAGGTGAGGGGCGCATTCTATGTCTAACTTGTCTTGCAGGAAATGCTTCCTGTTTCTCACGAACATCAACTGTTACAATTGCTCCATTTCTGAGTCCGCATAAAACAGCATTTCCCTACAATAATAAACAAAGATGAGTTCCAAAAACCATATAAAAGAAGTTACTAAACAAAAAAGTTAAGATAGTCAAAACGAATCAGCAAACCTCTGGATACTTTAAAATATGAATCTTTCTATCCTTAACCATGCATATTTGCACAGCACCTCCAGAATGGGAACATTATTTTAAAAGCAGTGAGCCTATTTAACTTATCAAAACCATAAAGCATAGTGTTTAGTTAACAGTCTGAAATAATTAAGCTTTATAATCCGTGTCAATACTATAGGAAGGACCACAGAAGGCAGTGGCAACATACCACATGGACCTGAAAATTTTCCCTCAATAACCTAGACATTAAGGTAAAATTTCTAAGAGTTTCCACAAACTTGACCAGAGTGTAGCATCTGATTCCTTGACCATTAACTGACATTGCTACTAGAACTGGCTCATGAAAAGCCAATTGATTTTAACCAATTTTGAATTATTGCTTCGAGCTGCAACTAAAAGCTAACTGGATGCATGTGCATCTCACTACTGTTCCACAGCAGACCAGCTGACTTCCAGCAACACATTTGCCAAATATGTAGATATCTTCTAAAAGTAGTAAAGATAGGGAAATGTGGTATAGAATAGTTAAATACTTCTGAATTATCAAAGAAGAATAATAACTTACCAATAATTATTTATCCAAGAACAACACGAATACAATAATCCTAATATTAATTATTAATAGTAGAAACAAGACTAATAAATTACCGAGTGAACGAGTTGTTGTGCCAAAACATCACTTTTACTGCGTAACAGCCATGATGCCCTCCCAGTTTCCAAATCCACCAAAGCAGCTCCCAGGTTGGTTCCTATAACAAACAAAATAAATTTTCTTAACAACAGCATTTACACTTCTGAAAAACTGTTGCCTTCAAGCATATTATGCATACTAGCAGCATTAGCAACACCAAAGCAGGAAAGAAAGCAAATTACTTCAGTATAAGTTCAAAACAGCAAGGGGAACAGTTGATTATTGAAATATCTTTATGTCACAATGATCAGAAATCAAATGCCAACATATATATATAAAGACACAGAGAGAGAGAGAGAGAGAGATGTGTGCGCTGAATTTTTTGACCCAGAGTATGCTAGTATTGAATTTTGGGTAACATATCCAAGAACTCTGTGTGTGTGCATGCACTAAATTTTTCAAGCCAGAGGATCATATTGTATTAACCCGCAAATAAGAGAACATTAAAGCTACCATGAATCATGACTAACACAGTTTAAAATATAATGATATAAAAAGGAAATAGTACTTACCAATCACTGCACGACTCCCATCAGGTTCACAATCTGCAGTCCAAATAGTGCAGTTGAAAGTTGCAATCTCATAAATGTTTCGCCTTAAGACAAGCCTATTTGGATTGAAATTTAGTAGTTCAACAAGGTTAATAACCACAAGACTCCCACCAGCCCTCTCACATCCCAACGTTGATACCCTGGTTTTTTTTGTGTTAAGGATTTGCAGAAGTAAAGATTAGTTTTTTCTTCAATAAGATACATACTGGAAACTTTTTTGGATAAGCTAAGAAGGTCTAGAAAGTATTGTAAGAGTTTTAAGTCCAACAAATACATGTGTGCGTGCACAAGCATCAAACTTGTATTCTATATTAAACAGTAAGAAGAAGAAGTCTGATAAAGTATGAAAGGATACAACATATGCTGGGTGCGTGAACTTTCATCTTCTGTGCCAGAAGACTGCTTTCCAAACAATTTTATACGAGATATATTCGATGGCATTCGTGGTGTAGCTTGAGCTGGTCTCCATATGTGCCCAGGCACTTCACTACACTCTAGTTGACTTTCGTTCAACAGTGGCCAGACACGATCTGCCTTACATTTCATCCCGTACTCAAGACCCTGCCCAACTTTCCCAACTTCAAAAATACTGCAAGAGCATCATATTTCAGAGAGATTAGTAATAAATTATTTGGAAATAGAGATGCCAAGAACCATAGGATAAGAATTCCAAAAGACACGTGTAATACAAATAAACACCGATACTCATATCATAGTAACAAACAGATTAAGACAGAAATTGAAACTATGTCATTGGAAAAAAACAAAAAACTAGAAATAAATATATAAACCACTCTAAAACATGATGCACGTAAAGAGAATTTGAGATGGTGCTTTTCAAAACAGCACAAAGAAGAACTTAGAGTGCGTGGCATTTCCACACTATATGTACTACAAACAGTAGCATTGATCAATCTCATAGTCTAGGAGACATTAGTGCCATAAATCAGCAAGAGCACTGCAAGTAAGGAGCACGGATTTTGTGGGGTCAAAGTACTCAGCAGGGCCTCATCTCACAATGGAAAATCGTTGAAAGTACTTGTTGACAAGCCCATGGTGGAATGAAATCACTTAGGACCACGTCAGCTTTAGCAGAAAAGCTTAGTTATCAACAGAAACCAAAGGCCCAAATGTCGAGGAAAAAGATGTTTGTAGTAGAGAATTATGTCAATGCTAACACCAATGCTAGTAATACGATAACATATATTGATAGTAATACTAGCATTAGTAAGCTAATAGGTAGAAAGGTGGAGAAGGAAAAGATTATTGTCTGTGACGGCCATGTGGTGTTATGAATCCACTTGAATTATAAGACACTGGGTTTAGGGTTTAAGATTTAGCATTGTACACATGTTACAATTTTGGTGGATTCATATCCTCACAAAAGAAAAAAATTCCCTAAAGAAGGGGCCAATTGAAGGAATGCTACGAGCTTTGGTTTGCAGCTTTTTAAGAAGTCTTTAAAGTAGTATCAGAGCCAGCCAAGTCAGCTCATTTCCCATATGTCCCTTAAAGACCGTGGTTATCACAACTGCTCCTTATGGTGAGGGAAAGGGCGCTGCCCTTCTCACTACCTGATAGTACGTATTATGAGCAGGTAAATGCTTGTGTTCTGCATTACTAAGGGCCATCATTTATTCCTCTTTCAGTGAGGATGCAATGGCATAAAGGAAAGGAGATTGTCATATATCTAGGTCCCACAACAGCCACTAGTTGGGGAGATCTAGGATACTTAAGTAATACATCCAAATCCAAATTCCAACTGAAGCTAATACTTCCAAGCAAAACTGGGAGGGAAAGGAAAGGAGAGAAACTCTCTTAAACCTTTCCATCAAAGGAACCATTCCAGATTGACATGTGAACTGTCGTGTCGAAACTAGATATGTGAATCTCAAAAATCAACCAAAAAATGTTCAATGCTGTCACCCAACATACATGCTCAGACATGCTTAAATACCGTATACAATAAGACACACTATGTCAATTCTTCAATACCTCAAACAACACGTATTAGAAAATCTTCTTAAATAAAGTCCCCAATCAACACCTTGTGTTTATCACATGATAAATGGATTGCAGGCTGTTTCGAGAAATAATGGCATCTGACAATTTCCTACAGTTCGCTTCTATACAAAAGGTGTAGCGGTTTCTACTTTGTTCTGTTGTTCCATATGTCTCCAAAATGAAACAAAACCACTTCCTTCTGTTTTTATTCTACAGTAGGAAAGTAGTAGAATTTCTATTTGTACATGCATGGTTCTTTTTTACTTCAATACATGAGTACCTGAATACATGTCTTAAAGCAACCCCCATTATGCAGTAGCCATAGCGCATTAATGCTATTTATTTAGAACTAAAAAACTAAATACTGCACAAGTTCTCATACTATTCTGACAGAACAGATCCATTTTCAAAGTCTTGAAACCCTGTACACAATCACTTAATTCATGCTACCATACCTTATTCCAAAACTATTATCAATTTATCACAAATTTTAACATATCGAACATTATTAAAACAAGAAAATATGCATGCAAAATTACATCAGACTGCAAGTTTATTCTACCTTAAAGAGCCATCAGCGCCACCTGCTAATACAAAGTCCGTATCAGTTAGTCCCTCTCCTGTCTGTACATCCATGCGAATCCGCTCCAAAGCACCATCACCTAACTGATTTGTTCCCTGATACTTCCAAACCTGCAATTCATAGAACACTGAGATAAAAATAAAATTATAAATTTCCTGCAGAATATAAATTACAACCTGCCATATCAGATATGGGTCATAAACAATCAAGCAGAAAGTAAAACCCGAAAAAAAATTGCTGGAATCATAATGGGCTAAATTTGAACATAACTGGAAAACTGAACTTAAAATCCTAGAATGAAGCCTTATAGTAAATCAACATACCACAGGATGGGATACTTGCGCCTTTTGGAATTCCTCATAAAAGTTACACCTTCCTTTACTGGAAGCGATGAGATTACCACATAACTCCCTGTCATGAAGCAGCTTAGAAGTTTTTACTCTGGTTCGCCTACATGAATTGCTCACCTATAACAAGATGAATCAGAACCAGCACTAAAGTCCTTTTGAAAATATAGTAACCAGCCTAACTAAAAGCATTAAAAATAAAAATAAAAACCAAGAATAAGCAGCAGCTATAAATCTGGAGGAATTTAAGATGCAGATTAACAGAAAGAAACAGCTGCTGTAAATCTATGTGAATAATAAGTAATACCATACGAAAATACATACAACAGAAAGGCTTAGGGATTCACTAGTTTCTTTACAACACTGGACGCAAATCTATGATGAAAGTCATTAGTATGTTAACCCAAGGCCAAAGAAAAAGTTGCACTACGAGTACCTGATCACCATGAGATTTTACACTGCTTACCACCCCATACATGAAACAGATAACAACTTTAATGTGTAACACAGAGAAACTTCTCAGCATGCCAAATTTTTTTCAAGGAATGAGATTAGCTCGATTCTAATGATCAATTGTCAGGAAAATCCCGTCAGTGTGACATGAAAAACTCACAATATGAAACTAAAGAACATCACCAGAGCACGTGGAACACAACATTTTACTCCCAATCCACCCCCAAACCGAAAAAGAAGTTGCAGTAAAATACAAATTCAACCAGAACCCATATACCATAGAAACAATTCTGAGCTCATTTAAGCTGAGAAGCATAAAAAAATAACAAAGATACAAACTTTAAAATAGGCAAAACTCTGGGAAAAAATACAAAATTTGGGTTCAAATGCAGAACAACTAGTGTACCTGGGCCGGTGTTTGAGCGTTGGAAGAAGAAGCAGCAGTGGTCACACGACGGGAGCCGGGTATTGGACCTTTGGTGGGGAAGTACCTGTTCTTTTCCGCATCATAGTAAAACCCAGGAAGTTCTGCACCCGAATTCATATTGTTATCAGCAGTGTGAAAAGAACCCACAAAAATTAAACCTACAAAATGAAGGGATGATATATATACCTCCTGCCATAGCTTTTGCACAGACAGAGAGAGAAACGTTGAAAAACCTCTGTGTTTGTGTTGTTTAGTGCAGAGAAGAAGGGAGTAGAAGTAAGACTGTTGAAACGGTGGAGGGATTCATGCAAAACGGTCACGAGTCCCGGCCATAACCTGCCAGTTGGTGCCCAGCGCTGAGGTGGCGGAAGCAGAGAGATGTACGTTGAGCCCGGATTGCCCTGAAAATCTTAGGGCTGCATTGTAATAGGTTTTGGGCCTTCTGTCCAGCATAGGTTTTCGGCTGACAAGGTTGGGCTGCGACCACATATTGTTGGTTTAGGTCCACCCAAATCCAAATGGGTCGGATCTGTCAACCAGCCCATTGTGTTATCCAAATTCAAATTATGATGATTACTAGATGATATTTTAGTTTTTGGTTCTTACATGTTCGTGTTCATGAAATTTGTACTTCATCGAAAGTGTACTTGTTGGGATTAATCTAGTAAAACTTGTGTATAAACTTTTGAATGGAACAAGTGAGAGGATAAATGTACAGAACATTTATATTATCTTGACGTGAAAAGATAATTAGTAAGTGCAAAGCCATGATTTTTATGGAAGTGGACTATAATTGTTTTTCATTTAAGAAGTTGTTGTGAACGGGGTCTAATCCAATGATTAAGGGCCTTGACTTTTGGTGGAGTGGACTAATTTTTTCTTAAATGAGGTAGACTAATTTCCACTAAATAGGTGAACTTCCTAAAATTTAGCACTAACGTTATGTTTTTCTAAATATTTGCAAGGGACTGGAGCCCACCCTAGTATGAAAGAGTGACTATGTCCTTAGTTGCATTGTCATGATAATTGATCAAACACGAATACACTCTAGAAAAAGGTGTTGGTATAAAAAGTGACCATGTCATTAGTTGCATTGTCATCGATCACGAATACACTCTAGAAAAAGTGTTTAGCGACGAAACATGTGGCAAGGAAAATGGCTTAGTAACCAAAAATGACCACAACGGCAAACTCCATACCACAAACATAATATGAGAATAGTGACGATTGTTGAATTGGCAGCGAGACGCCAAAAGATTGGCACACATTTGGTACATAATTGCACAACGACTTCTTCTAAAAGGGGGAAAAAAGAAAGAAAAAGGAAAGAAGGATAAAATCATATTCTAAGCTCCTAAATTAAAATTTGACAATTGTTGTGTGTGTCAAAATCACTATGTCACTCCTTTGAAATTAATATTTGCAGAGGAGAGTCCCAAAATTACAAAAGCAAAAGCAAATGTTAAAAGCCCCCCAACCCCAAAAGGAAAGTGCTAAAGTTGCTAACCATTCCATTGAAGTTGATCCATCATTGGACTGAGATGGTAATTATACAATCCATAAGGCAATTGTGTAGACTCCGCAAAATCGAAGTCAGAGTTAGAGCTCCCAAATGAAGCATCCATATTGGTCTGCTCATCAATCAACATATTGGCCTTTTCAATTCCCACTTCACAAGCCTTGTCCTCCTGCGGTTGCATAAACATTTCTTGATCAGGTTTTGTGGGTTCAAAGTTACCAGTGCCCCATTTGCAATTCTCATTTACAATCTCAAGCTCTGATAGTGGATATGAGTGACAAGAGGAGGTTGGGACACTAGCTCCAACTGAGGGTTGATTCATGGCCTCCATGAAAGCATTTGAATTAAGTTTTTCTTGCAGAGTCCAAACAGTATTATGGTTTCGGTATTCGTAGACTGATGATAGGGTTGAGCTTCCGTGCAATGAGTGGTCAGGGTTGATATGATTAGTATCAGGAGAGGAGGAAATAGAAGATAATGCTTGAAAATGTGCTTTCAATATGTCTATGGAAGTGTCTGAGACATGTGAATTTACAGGGAAAAAATAAGAGGGTTTAGGCAGAGTTGGATAAAATGAGCATTCACTAATGTTGTTGTTGGTGCTATGGTTAGTTTTGGAAGAAGGGAGAAGATTGTGTGTGTTGGGATCTAAACCTTGTGCAATGAGCTTCTTCTTGATGCATGAGTTCCAGAAATTCTTGACTTCATTATCTGTTCTACCTGGCAAATGCTTGGCTATCTGAGCCCATTTGTTGCCCAAAATCCTATGAACATCTATGATGGTTCTCTCTTCTTGCTCAGAAAATGAACCCCTCTTGAGATCTGGTCTCAAATAGTTTATCCACCTTAATCTGCAACTCTTTCCACACCTCTGCAAACCTTCAATATTACAGAGGAAATTAAACCATACAAGAGAACAAGCTCACGAAACGACACTCTTTGAAATTAAGGGAGAGATTTATATAAATTTATAAGAAAGAATCAATTGAGAAAGGGATACCAGCTAGTTTTGGGATAGAGCTCCATGAACCATGGCCGTAGGTGTTTATGTGATTGATTAGCATTTCATCTTCTTCAGGGGACCATAGTCCTCTCTTGACTTTCTGTTTGCTGCAACATTTATGGCCCATATCCTTAGCTATATTGATCCCTCCAAGTTCCAACCCTTTCTATAGTATAGTGCACTTGTAATTATCTTCTAGTCTGGACGTGGCTAGTTTCCTTATATATGTCTCTTGAAATCTCCAATTTTAGAAAAAAAAGGTGCATATCTGCTTTAATAAAGTATATATGTTTCATTCAATTTGGCTTTATACGTATGATGCAGATGGGTGGAAAGAGAGAGGGAGAACCTTTAATTAACTTTGGGTTTACTCATGTAGCTTCCTAGCCTGTCTCATCAACTATGGCTCTCGCAACTGATTACCACATTTTTCTTTGGTTACATTTTGAATCTTACTTGAGTAAGAGTTAGTGTAAGTAAGAGTTAGTGTATAATGCACAAAGCATGATGATTCTCAACGTAAGATCGTCCTTCAATTACTGTTTGATTTGAGGATTAATTCATATTATATGGATCATATTTAGTATATACTTAGTAACATAGAGATTCAGTTGAGGAATTCTTCAAATAAGATTATTTAAGGAACACCATTGTAGTGTTCGTCACACATTGTATTCCAATTATCTGAATCGTCTAGTGTTTAGATATTCCATAAAAGATCATATCTGTAAAAAAATCACTTGAATCCGAAACAATCTGACCACTCAATTCGATTGTCGTTATTATAGTCTTTTCTTGAAGTACCGTGTTCGTCTATTTTGTTGTTCTCAACTAGATGCCTTAATGATTTTCAATTTACATGATTTTTGGCAAGGATGATCTATGAATAAAGACTTAAAAATTAAATGATTTTGGATTATTGATAAAAAAAATTCGTAGAGAACCCTAAGGAGTATCCCTCAAATAAAATTATTTGAAAGAACCTCCATATAATATAAGGGGAATATAACATATGTAAACACTTAGTATATATATGCATGAATTAGGCATGCATGAGAAGCTTAGTTAATCATATGTTTAGTAAGCATAAACTGCTGGTTTAGCAACAGTGCATAATGTAAGTAACAATTAGTTTACCCTAAGTATAATTAAAAGTTGATTTTGATCTTTTTGTTTTACTTAATAATTAAACTCTTTCGCTCCCCCGTCTCTCTCTCTCTCTAATGATGTGATGTATTACATATCCTTAGCAAACACACATTTGAATATAAAAATCATGTTTATTAATCTACGTGTTACAACATAAGTAGTTGACGATTTATATTTTACCAAATATAATATTTACTATATCATAAGTGGGGTACTATTATAAATCATGTAACAGTGTGACGGACACATCAAAGAATTCATATACAGTTGATTCATATATCGAGGATGAATGATAATGTCCATATGCGGGAAGGCCGAAGAGGGAAGGCCTAATGATTTAAAGGTAACCCCATCATTTGTTGGACATAATTTCTACATTTGTATGTTTGATGCCAGTTATATTCAGAATAGGCGGCATATCTTTTCTTCACTCAACCGTTGCTTGAGGTTGTCAATCATATTTTCTTGGTGTCAACGAAGAAGATGGTGATTGGATATCCTTGCTTTCATGATTTTCTTCCCTGCCCCTTCTTACATTTCCTTATTCATCTGTCTTAGTTAATCCATTTTTTTCCTCATAGATTAATATTTCTGAGGAGAAAATCACGTGGAAAAGCAAAGCAGACAAATGAGAGAGGAAAGAAAGCACACACATTCTCCATATCGAATGAAACCAACTTGTTTATCTTTCCACCATTCCCACCTTTTACGTACAATTGTTAAAATTGTCTCTCCTGGCCCCACTATAAACATCATTGTTGATGGTCTGTTAGTTATTTTCTCGCATTAAAGAGAAAAACATCATTGATGCACTGAGAGAACAGTTATAATTTTTTCTCGTTTTCTTCACAAAGTCCCTTTGTCTTTTTCTTTTGTTTTGGTCGAAAAGTCCATTTTTCTTGTGGAGCATGAAGTAAAATTTGCGTGCATTCTTTACATACGATTTTTTGGTGTTTATCAGATGCAATGCAAGTCCGAATTTATAGCTTGCCCTGTTCAAGTGATACACCAGGTTACTCATACAAGCTTAGATTAGATAGCTCCATAGTCCATATGCAGAACAAGAAGGCGTTTGGTTCGCCGGATAAAAAGGGGTTTGGGAATGAAAAATCATTCCTTTTTTCATATTTGGTAAGTCTAGATTAGAAAAATGAGGGAGGAAATGAGTCCCTCAATTCAGCTTGGGTTTCATTTTCCGTTCTCATGGAAAATGATTGCCTATTCCCTAGCCTTTTTTTCTCACGAACCAAACGCTTTAGATTATCCACAATAATGTTTTCTATTTTTTGGTTAAAATTTAGCTAAAAATATATAAAAGTTATTTTAAGAGCTCTTTATAAAATTTAAATTCCAATCATGCTCTCTAGTTTAACGAGTCATAAATGTTATTACTCTTTATTAATTGGTCTCTCTCTATTAAAAATTAATATAACATTAATTAAAGATTTGATATACTCATTAAACAAAGCAGCATTAAATTATAAGGAGCCACTAGGAGTCATTTCTCTCTCCTCAGATGTAGGAGCTCCTAGAGGCCTCTCTATTTTAGGAGGTGAATAAGAGCATCCACAACATGCTTTCTATTTCTTAGCTAAAATTTAGCTAAAAATATAAGAAAGCTATTTTAGGAGCTCTCTAAAAAATTTCAACTCTAGCCATACTCCCTAATTTGGAGAGTCAAAATGCTATAACTCTTTTTTGATTGGTCCATCTCTATTAAAAAATAAAATAAAAAATAGTTAGCATTAAATAAAAGTTTAAAATACTCATTAAATAAAGCAGCATTAAATTATAGGGAACCACTAGGAGTCCTTTCTCTCTCCTCAGATTTAGGAGCTCCTAGAGAACTCCATATTTTAGGAGGTGGATAGGGAGCGTAGTTGGAGTTGCATTTTTATGATTCCTTCCTAAAATTTATCTAAGGAGGTGATTTAGGGAGCCTATTGTGGATGCTCTAGAGTCAATTCCTCCATAAAATTTGTCCAAAAAAATAATTTAGGAAGTCTATTATAAATGCTTTTAGAGTTAATAGTTATCCACATGGGTCTCTTGAATTCGACCTTTGTTCTTCACTTCTTAGTTTGTTGGTTTGCAAGTGCAAAAGTGGGGTTGCACCTATATGTATTGTTGTATGTCACTCTATTTGTCTATCTGGGGTATGCCTGTACGGGGAGGAATATAAAAGGTTGATATACATTGTTTGCTAGTGGAAGCTAATGGGAAAAGGTTTAAGTACCTCAATATACCAACTTACGTCAGAAACAGCATTTCATCCCCAATTTTTTCAAAGGTATAATGAATAAGTGTATATTAATCCAAAACCAAATATTTATCAGATCTGCGTGTTTCCCATGGCTGAACAGAACAGACAGCAGCACGCCCCTCATCACAAGTTCACAAGTTAAATCATCCCCAACTTTTTTCAACCCTTTTCTTCTTTTGTTGTTTTGTATGAGTCATCGGTTTAGTGTTCACTGTCTTCCTTTTGGGGTTTTATACACAAATGATGCTTAAGCCTTGGCAAATTAATTAAGTAGGTTTATGCAAATACCCACTGGTGTAATGGTGTAGAGGTAATTGTTCTTTCAAGAAAGATCCTGAGTTCGAGTCTTATCATCTGTGTAGTATGTTATCGCCCCTCTCAAAAGGGAAAGTTCTTAACAAAAGAAAGAGAGTATGTTTAAATTTTTTAATTCCTATGCTTAAAGGGGGCGAAATCATAATCCGGGCTTTCTATGCAGTAAATGGTCAACTAAATTTTCCATGATCATCACCAATATTTAATTAGAACGATGGACCACCAGTCCATTATAAACTTTACTGTATATAGTAATGTTACCGACAGTTTCTATAATCATCCTTCCTTCTTCTTTTGGTCCCTGATCAATTTTCATGATCATCACTTCGAAGAAATTTTATATGCAAAAGCCAAAACAAGCTCGATTAACCCCACTACTAAAAAAAAATATCAATCTACTTACTGTTCATGGATCAAATTATTATTATTAATTAGTTGCCCTAATAACCCCCACTCCTATTCATAACTTTTCTTCCACAAGATTTTCTTTCTGCTGTTACTTGTCTCACTGCATGTCTCCATTCCAAAGACTTTTCTTTGATATATTGAAAGGGGTCATTGACCATCATTGCGCCCCCTTGTGTGCTACATCAGCTGCGAAAATTCATAGATCAGAAATCTAAATTCAAAATCCAATCATAGGATCCAAACGGGCCTAATTTCCTTCTAGGGTTATATCGACGTAGCAGTGTCATGTGACCATTTCCATTTATGCATTTGTAGAACATTCCGGTCAATGTCGGCAGCTTATTTCGTGTCATTTTTAAGTTATTAGGTAAGAACTTCTGATCTTGCAACTCAGAAAATATGTAAGTTTTGGATCAGTGTCTATGATTGTTGGTTTTGGGATATGCTGAGTTTTGATAGATTTCTTAAGCTTGTCAATGTCTTGTAAACATGATCAATAAAAATTCCAAGTACAAACATAACAGCTCATGGCCCTTCCAGTGGCACCAGAAGCAGAAGCGATACCCTTAAAAAGGTTTTGAATCTTCTACACAACAATTGGGTTTTGGAAAGAAGGATCTGAGAAGTGGCAGATACAACTACTGAAAAGACATAAATAAATAAATAGTAGTTCCATCCAGCTTTGGAGCAACTGGGGAAAAAAAAGGGATAAGGACAGATGAAGTGTTCATGTGATAATCAAAGTTTACACTTCAATTATAGGCTGTCTAATTTGATCAGCAGCCAATGATTTCTTGACATCTAGTAAATCCATTAATATATAAACTTTTAATTACAATTAATCTGTCTCTAGATTTTTTATGTTTTATTGCAAGTAGTGACTAACGCATCAAGTCATTATTTTATGGTTGCATTGAATCGAAAAAGCCCATATTCTGTTCCAGAAAGCCCGTTTTTGCTATGGATATTTGGATAAGTCTGGCTGCTTTCAGTTTATGTCCTGCTAATTCTCAATTGGGTGTGTGAGAAAATTGATGGACTAGTTCATCGCTTGTCTTTTTTAGGGCATAGAAATATCATGGAGATAGCAACTGTTTTAGTAGATTCTTTTACATTTCTCAATAATCAAAATTACACCCGCTCAAAGATGTGACGGCACGGAACTAGACTTGGTATTTAGGCCTCGTTTGTTAGAGAAGACAATACTAGACTAGACTAGCAAAATGTCTATATTTTATATGCAATCAAGACATAATATGGATATTGTTGTCTAATTTAGACGACGGAGAAAGACTATTCATAAGAGGTTAATCACTAAAACTTATCCCTCATAATCCTATCAATTTCAAGGAGATTAAGTGGATAAATTTTAGTCATTAATCTCTTATATAGATAGTCCTCATTCTTCCTCCAAGTTAGGCAACATATTCATATTATGCCTTCTATGAACACAAAATATAAGCATTTATTTAGTAAAGTCTAGGCCTCCCTACCAAACAAGCCCTTAGGTACTAACATCTTAAAAACTTACTAAGAATCACACATACCTTTGTAAGTTTTACACAAACTTGAAAGGAATTTTTGGAGTTTGGGTCACATAATTTGTGCCACTCTTATATTTTTAATTTATACACACTTTGGATCCCGACTCTCTACCATTAAACTTATATTACAAAATTGCAGTCTCAAACATGTGGTTCTAAACTCGTGAGATTGTCTTTAATATAAAATTATTGGTAATATTGGTTAAGCTTTTTATATTCTACAATTGATTTGATACTCCACGCTTTTTATATCGAAGTAATATTCCCTTTTAGTTTTATTTTTTATTTTAGTTAATTTTTTTATTTTTTTGGTAACAATTTTAAAATGAGGAAAGAAGGAGAGCAATGTACGTAAAGCGTTATACATAGAGCAGCTCTAATTTTCCTATGAAACTAAACAAACAATGCAATCCTTGGTCAATCTGTCTAACCTTCTGATCAAACCCAGAAACCATGCCTCTTGTTGGTTTGTCCAAAATTTCAATTCATGGGTTAAAGCTATACGAAATGCTCCTTCCCCCCATGAAGCTTTGGGTATCTATTGTCAAATGCAACGTCAATCTGCTCGTTTCGATAGCTTCTCCATGCTCCTTACGCTGAAATCATGCACCCAATTGAAGAACGATGCAGTCATTCAACATCTCCATGCCCACATCCTTAAACTTGGCTTTAGATCTGATCTATATGTGGCCAGTGCACTACTCGCTGCGCGCTCTATTGCCTCGCTTGAAGATGCCTGTGTACTGTTCGATGAAATGCCTGACAAGAACACGGTCACCTGGAATATAATGATTTCTGGGTATTTGAGATCTGGGGATGTAAAGAGAGCGCGTTTGGTTTTTGAGGAAATGCCATTGAGAGATATTGCTTCATTTTCTGCCATGATCAGTGGGTACGTGCAAAATGGCAATCATAAGCATGCCTTATTGCTCTTTCGGAGTATGGTAATGAATGAGAACGAAGGTATAAGACCTGACGGAGGGATTGCAGTCTCAGTTTTATCCTCTTGTGCCCGCATGGGTACCCATGGGCTGTTGTTGGGGAAATCAGTTCATGGGTTTATGGTCAAGAATCACTGGGAGTTGAATGTGGAACTTGGCACCACATTGGTTGACATGTATGCTAAGTGTAGGTCTTTGAAAGGAGCTGCAAGGGTTTTTGAATTGATGCAAGAAAGAAGTGTCACGTCTTGGACTGCATTGATTTGTGGATCAGCACAACATGGCTGCAGCAGAGCAGCATTTTCCTTGTTTGGGAAGATGCAACAAGCCGGTGTGAGACCTAGTGAACAGACTTTCACAGGAATTCTTAGTGCTTGTATGCATAAAGGACTAGTTGAGGAGGGGCGCAAATACTTCAAGTTGATGGAAGAAAGTGGCTTGGAGCCTACAATTCAGCATTATGGATGCATGGTCCATTTGTATTGTAGGGCAGGACTGTTAGAAGAAGCTTATGAGGTAATTAAGAAAATGAGACTTGAACCCGATATTTATGTCTGGGAATCTTTTTTGTCTGCTTGTATGAAGCATAAACGGTACGAGATGGCAGAAAGAGTAGCTGAGCAAGCCATGAAGATGGTAAAACCAGGAAACGATGATCGGCTTTATTCTCTTATCTCGGATTTGTATGCTTTGGGTGGAAAGTGGGATGATGCTGACAGAGTGAGGAACTTAATGGTCAAGCAAAATGTGAGGACGTTTAAGGGCTCTAGGTTTGTTAGGACGGATAATCGAATGTTAACATTCCATCTGTCCTCGGGCAACTCATGAGATTTACCTGGATGATATTAACTTGGGTTGAGCTTTCAATTTGTTAAGATGGCTCATTTGTTTTGTTAGATTGATCGCAAGAATAACATCTTTTGCTTTGATTGTCATACGATTTTATTGGAATTTGGGCCAATAGTTGGATGCTCCAATCTGATTGAGGAGTAGTTCTGAGTTGCAATCTGACTTTTCTGTAGCTTCCTCTAAAATTGATCCTAAGATGGCTCATCCATTTCAATTTGCCAAGCAACTGCCATACCAAAAACCCTAACTTCACCCCCTTTTTTTATTCCCCCCAACCCTAAACCCTAAATTAAAGCAGGTGTTTTTCAAAAAAAGATTTCAATTAGTTTAAAATAGGTTTTGTTTTGTTTTGTTTTTTTTAAGGGGGAAATACCTTGTTGATCCATGTTGTGCTCGGATTTTCAATTGGATCACTAATTATTTTGGTCTTTTCCATTTAATTTAATTTAATTTTTTTGCTTTTTAATATTTACTGAAAGATTTAATTTGAATTTATAAAATTTCCAAACAGCTAAAACGTTATACACAGAGCGCGCCAACTACTAGTTTTTTCAAATGAAACTATACAAGGCTCACAAGCAATGCAATCCATCGTTGTATCGCTCTCCAACCATTTAATAAGACCCACGAACCACGCCTTTTTCTTCAAAAGCTTCAATTCTTGGGTTTCGGCTATACGAAATGCTCCTTCCCCCCAAAAGGCTTTGAACATCTACTCTCAAATGCACCGTCAGTCTGTTCCTTTTGATAGTTTTTCCATGCTCTATACGCTAAAATCATGTACCCAGTTAAGGAATCAAGAAATCATTCAACACCTCCATGCCCATATCATGAAACTTGGCTTTGGCAATCATGTATATGTGGCCACTTCACTTCTCCATGCGTACGTTGTTGTCTCGTTCGTGGATGCCTGTGTACTGTTCGATGAAATGCCTGAGAAGAACACGGTCACGTGGAACACGATGATTGCAGGGTATTCGAGGTCGGGGGATGTAGAGAGAGCACGTTTGGTTTTTGAGGAAATGCCACTGAGAGATGTTGCATCATGGTCTGCCATGCTCACTGCGTATGTGAACAATGGCAATCAAGAGTGTGGGCTGTCAGTGTTTCGGGATATGGTAAAGGATGGAGGTTTAAAACCTGACCAAGTGACTGCAGGATCAGTTTTATCCGGTTGTGCCCACTTGGGTCATCTTGGGTTGCTTGTGGGGAAATCAGTTCATGGGTTTATGGTCAAGAATGGATGGGAGTTGAATGTGGAGATTGGTACAGTTTTGGTTGACATGTATGCTAAGTGTGGGTTTTTGAAGGGAGCTGCAAGGGTTTTTGAATTGATGCAAGAAAGGAATGTCATGTCTTGGACTGCATTGATTTGTGGATCGGCACAACATGGCTACAGCAAAGCAGCGTTGTCTTTGTTTGAGATGATGCAAAAAGCTGGTGTAAAACCTAATGAATTGACTTTCACAGGAATTCTTAGTGCTTGTGTGCATACAGGACTTGTTGAGGAGGGCCGAAAATATTTCAAGTTAATTGAAGAAAGTGGCTTGGAGCCTAAAATTCATCATTATGGATGCATGGTTGATTTGTATGGCAAGGCAGGACTGTTAGAGGAAGCTTATGAGGTTATTAAGAAGATGAGATTTGAACCCAATGTTGTTGTCTGGAGTGCTTTTTTATGTGCTTGTAAGGAGCATAAACAGTTTGAGATGGCCGAACGAGTGGTTGAGCAGGTCATGAAGATGGTAAAACCAGATAACGATGGTGGGGTTTATTCTCTTATCTCAGATTTGTATGCTTTGAGTGGGAAGTGGCATGATGCAGAAAGAGTGAGGAATTTAATGGTCAGCCAACATGTGAGGAAGGCCAGGGGCTCTAGTTTTGTTAGAAGTGGATAGTAGTGTAGTAGAAAATTTCCATTCCATATGTCGTTGTGGAACTTATGAAATTTACATGGATGATACTAACTTGGGGTGAGTGTTCAATGTGTTTATATGGTTTACTTGTTTACGAGCGAGAATAATGCATTGATCAGGTCAATAACATTAGCTGGTTTGGTTGTTATGAGGTTTTAAGAAGACTAACAAGATTGAGGAGCAAAAAGCAGAGTAGTTTCTTCATGCTCTGCAGCTGTGCTCAAAGGCTCTGTTGGTACTTTTCGGAAAACATATCAGATATATTTATTTTTCTGCCGCAAGTAGGTTTCTAAGTTTGGCAAAGCAACTACTAAGTCGATCAAATACTCATGAGATGGTGGCTCTGATGTGGATACATTTCCAGGTAAATGAGCATTGGCATCGGAACATGGATCAAGTTTCAGGTGTCCGTATCAACTGCAAACGGTTGATCGGGTTTGTCTCCTCAATGCATATAGGACTTTTTTTTGGGTAGTTCCTTTCTTTCAAATCAATTTGTTTTTTTCTTCTGTTTCACCCCCTTTGTTTTCCTTAATTCTTCGTTCTTTAAGGCAATCAGGGCTCGTTTGCTGCGGCTACCTTTAGATGAGGGGTATATAAATAAGAATAGTATGACATGAATTAGCATATTTTTAGAATGAAAATATGTAATAAGATTGAAAAAAAAAAGTGTGGAGAAAGTGCAAATAGAAGAAACGGTGGTACATTACATTCGAATCTAAATTGAATTATGATTGTCTACGAATGCCACATGGTTGCCCAATTGCACCAATTTAAGATTTGGGAATTAGATTCGTATAATCAGAAAATTCCTTGAGCAGAGTTTAGCACAT
The DNA here is from genome assembly GCF_000346465.2 of Prunus persica. Taxonomy (NCBI): domain Eukaryota; kingdom Viridiplantae; phylum Streptophyta; class Magnoliopsida; order Rosales; family Rosaceae; genus Prunus; species Prunus persica. The sequence continues at coordinate 6,466,937 of NC_034012.1, read as the reverse complement.
TAAACAAGCTACATTTTCTGTTTGCAGGAGACATCAACCATATTGCTCGCAAGGCTTTAAAAATTTTATAAAATAAAATAAAATAACTTTGATATAGAATAGATCAATCAACCTCTCGATTTATGTAAAGATTAGATACATAATCTGACTTCTAGTCATTTGCTCAAGAATGGTATGATCATGTGTCTATTTAAAAAGATCGTAGATTCGAGTCATAGTATCAGTGTAGCGTGTATGAGTTTAGACATTTCTTAAAATTAACAATGAAAGTTAACTTTTTTTTTCTTTTATCTTTTTGGTCCTTAAGTGGGCTTCCAGTTGGTCATTACCAAAGCCCATATAAGCTCCTGGGTTGGTCCATATAGCATTCAACCAGAGTCCCAAGAACACTAAACTTTTGTTGCAGAAGCCAATCTTGATTTATCTCTATCAGATTAGTGATTGGTTGAAAATTGAAATGAGTTCGTTGGCATCTTCACTTGGCACTTGCAATCCCAGAAAGTTGAGAACACAAAACATTTTGCTCCAGAGGGATGTCACAACATCAGAAACATCAAGAGTCAAAATCTTAAGCCATCCACAGAGAAGAAGCTCATCTTCTTCTTCTGAACAAGTACTGCAGCTAAATGAGAACCCAAATTTGCTTAAGAGAAGAGAAGCGATTGGCTTTGGCTTCTGTCTTGGCCTTCTTGATGTACTCTTAGCACCTCAACCCACTCAAGCAGCTGAAGGGGCCACTTGCGAGCTAACTGTGTCTCCCTCTGGCCTCGCTTTCTGTGACAAAGTTGTGGGATATGGCCCTGAGGCTGTTCAAGGACAGCTGATTAGGGTATTAAAGAATTATATATATATATATATATACCATGGGTTCTGTTGCAGAAAATTAAACATGGGTTTTGTTGTTTTTCTGTTGTTGTATTTGCTTAAAACAAACAAAATTGTTAAGAAGTCCAACAGTTGTTGGGTTGAATTAATTTTAGGACCTTGTGGGCAAATAAGGGTCTTATGTATCTGGGTTCTGTTCTGATCAATTTTGTAATGCAAATGCAGGCACACTATGTTGGGAAATTGGAGAATGGGAAGGTGTTTGATAGCAGCTACAATCGTGGGAAGCCCCTTACATTTCGTGTTGGTGTTGGTGAGGTATGCATATCACTATTGGAATATGTTCATAATTTGCAGCAAGTCATGTGTTTGCCTGGACCAAAATTTTCCTTATTTGTGCTCTGGACTTCCCTAAATTGGGTGGTGTCTCCTGCTTTCAAAATATTGATATGGTTGCTCAAGAACCTTACTTGAGGTCTTTAGGGGATTTGTTTGTGATCATTGTTTGAAGCTCTTGTCTACTAAACATAAACACTGCTGCCTGAAAAAAGGCAATGCCCTTCTTGAATGAAATCACCCAACTTTTTCAGTGTTAAGATTTTACGCCGAATAGAACTATTTGTACCACATTTAGTAATCACATTGCTAATCATCTCACTGCACTTAGCACACATAAGCAAGCCTCTTGTAGCCCTCTCTATCTAAATTGAAGTATTGTTAATTTGCATTCTTCGAAATCTCACAGGTTATCAAAGGGTGGGATCAAGGTATTCTAGGTGGTGATGGAATTCCTCCAATGCTTGCTGGTATAGTAAAAATCCATGAACGCCATGTTTACCCTTCTTAATCCCACTACCCTTGTCAAATCCATGACAACAAGAAGTTGATTAGTCTTTATAACTTGATTAGGGGGAAAACGCACCTTGAAGCTTCCTCCAGAACTCGCATACGGCGTAAGAGGAGCTGGATGTAGAGGAGGTAAGCTAAGCAGTCACATTTTGTTCCCTCTCTTTGTAGAACCAGATGAAGTGCAAGATAGTCTCATTTGGTTACTTACTAACTTACTACTATATATGCCATGGTGCAGGCTCATGCATTATTCCTCCGGATTCAGTTCTTCTGTTTGATGTGGAATTCATTGGCAAGGCATGAGAAGTGGCCCAAGAGCCAATCAACAGCAGTGTCTCTTGTGAATTGTTTGTTCAGTGGTAAAATGGAGGGATGATAATATGTGTATGTTTGGCTGCCTCTGGATATGTCAGCATATTGTTATGAGAAGAAGAAATGAGCATATTAGACTCTTTTAGCAATTGAGCTGTCTTTCTTATGAGTCATTGATCAAAGTTCAAACCAAACTATTTCCAACTTTAACCTTTGAGTGTACTAATCAAATAATTAAAAGAAAATTAATGAGAGCCTCAAGCTTAATTTCTTAATTTTCCTGAGTTGAACAGAAATTAATTTTACAAATTAAGATGGGTGGATTAAATTTTTAAGAGAAAATTTCTTTGTCAATACATTTGGGGCTAAATTTGAAAATTCCAATACGCCCTAAATCATAATAATCCAAGTAACCGAACAGAGCCGAACCGGCCGAGCTGGACCGGCTGTATGACTCTCCAAATTCCGAAGCTATAAATACCTAAACTATATCGTTATTTGGGTCTCTTTTGCTTCGCAAAACCCTAAACCCAAAATCAAGAGGTAAGAGGCGGTGACAATGGCGAAGTCGATGAGATGTAAGAGAGAGAAGAGGCTGAGAGCCATTCGGAGAGAAATGGTGGAGCCCTACTACGACAAGAAAGACGAAGCTAAGCTCGCTGCCCAGGAAGCAGCCCTCGCTGCCCCTAAGCTGCCTGTACGGCCCCCTCCTAAATCCGCGTCTGCTATGGAGGTCACTACAACTGACAGCACTACGGCCCCAACAAGCAACATGGGTATGCTCCAATTTCCCTTTTGTGCTACATTCACGTTCCCATGTGCTGTGTTTTACTTAATTTGTTGGAAATTATGTATTTAGTCCCTATTTGTTGCTAGTTTTGTTTGAATTTGTATACACCCACTTGGTTTTTGTCATGCCTTTTGATGATTGAAAACGGTTATACATGTTTTGTGATGGATTATTCTCTTTACAAAGTATATTATTGGAGTTATTGTGAAAAATGATCTTTTGGTCGTAAAAATAACTAGAGTAGGTGTGTATTTCAGAAAGATACTAGTCAAGAAGTGAGTTGTGTACCCGGGATTCTCGTTGTTTACCGGCGTAAACACTATCTAGAAGGTTTTAGTATGGATTTGATTTCAGCTTAAAGCATGATCCGTATGCTTGGTTTATACAGGTAGTCTGAATTTAGAGTTGATTATGTAAAATGGCCAAGTACACAAACAAACAAGCGAACAAACAAATAGAATTAGATGGGCTGGAGGCCTTGTTTCAGTAATTTATCTCCAAACGACATAGATTTTTAGTTTCTGTACCTGATGTTTTCATAAAATGTCTTCCCTATTGTTAAGCAAGATATAAGAGTAGTCATTTGGCTGGCGGGAATCAGTGGCACCATAGGTTTGTTGGATAATAAATAATATATTATGTTGAATATACATTTGGTGCTTTTCATTCATGTTTAGGTTGTATTCTGGCATTCATATTCATAATTGCAATTACATGATGCCTGCCTTTTGGATGATTATATAATAGAGGCAAGAATGTGATTTACGAAATTTGAGTTTTCTTAATGACCTGTAGCATTTTCTTGCCAATCAGCATCAATTAATTTATCTGTTGGCCATGTTCAAGTTTACTGATCTGGATGATGTCTTTTTTCCTTTAATAGATGTGGATATGGTCGGTGGCAATCAAAGAATGAACTTTTTGAAGCCTGGTGGTGGGATAGGCAAGAAATCCAAGAGGGTATTTAAGGTGGGTAAAAGAAGGCGTCAAGGCAAGGGGGGCAAGGTTAAGAAGCGTCATATTTAACTCTATGAGCAGATGAATGCCCAATTGTACCCACAATGGGATATGACTATCTTTAAGGCTGTCTTGTATTCTGGTTTTATTTTATAGATACTTGAGAGTTATCCTCCGAAAATTGTAATCGAGAGCCCATGTCATGTGTTAACTTTGAATTTGAGCAGGATTTATGGATGGTTTTCTGTTGAAACTGCAAGTTCCATTTTGTTTTGATGCTATTTTGCAGACGAGTATGCTCTTTTTCCCTGTTAGTTTTCGTTCTTGGTTTTTCGGCTATACGGTCGCAATCAACTACAGATTGCTATGAATTGAAGTGAGTGATATGCGTTCTGCAACAATCAGGGGGAGACTCTGCGTTTTCTTTGTGTTGAGATATGTCTTCTGTTAAGTTGGTTTGTAGCCATTTCTTGGCCGTGTTTGTTAATTTTATATTGATCCAATGTGGGGCATATGTTTTCACTATTTTAGTCGCATCCCTCCAAGGGAAATGGAATTAGTCGATTTGATTTGGAAAAAATATAATAATAATCCACATAGGGGTAGCCCTCCAAATATGCCTTTTAAATGTAATGACGGTTATATCAATGTAAGCGACGCGCAAATTAGTTCACCACTTGGAATTGGATTATAATTTGTCACGCTTGTATTAGCCAATTAACTGAAACATGTGGCGTGGATTCATATGTAACCTACCAGTTGTGATTAGAAGGAAAAACAAAAGGATCAATGAGCTCACAAATGAAGTTGACCCATGATTCTTCTGTCCAATGAGATGCAGTCGGTGAGCAGATTAAATTCCTGCAGTGGCGAGGCATATTATAATTGCTTGCCCCATTAAACACTCCAAAACACTTGCCTTGCAAGGTCAGCAATTTTATCTTTGACTATCTAGAGACGACTTGAGATATAGAAATTTTATGGTCAAGTCCTCCCCTTACTCTTTTTGCTTTGATTTTTTCCTTTCTTATCCTAATACAATTGACCTATTCTGTAGAATATATGTAAAGCAATTTTATTGCGCCATATGTAAAATCTCATTTCTAACATGCTATTATGTCTAATTGGGTGTATCGCGTAGGCGTAGGGGTGGACATCTCATCTGAATTATCCAGTATCAAACGTTGGATTAAAATGATGTAGAAAAGTGAGTATTGGAAATCAACCTAATTAATCATAATTAGATATCATTTTTGCTTGAATTCGGAGAAACCCTTGTTTCTTTAATATAAAGATGTAGAAAAGTGAGTATTGGAAATCGGGTTTCGATTAGTTTATGTGATGAGAAATCACTTTCAAATTTGTGAAAAAGAAAGAAAACCATGATAGAAAGAAGCAAGAGTAAATATGTGTATTATGACAACAATTTATTTTAAAAATTGACATATCAAAACTTTATCTTTTAAGGACTTAATCTCCATCTGTCAATCCTTAATCAATCGCTTAAGGCATGAAACATGACCTAGATAGGCTGATCATAAAAACTTAAAGTAAATTTGGAATCAGATCAAAACATCATGCAAAGCATGAATGCAGCTATACCTAAACATTTTAAAAATGAATCTGCTTGCATCATTCTGCTTTTTTATATCAATATGCTAAAAAGTCTAACATTGGTTATCTCACAAATAAAAGTAGTTTAATAATTAATGGGAAGTCTATTAGATATTGCTTAGCTTGGTGTACTTTCATTGTTGAATCTTCAAGTCACCAAAGCATGTAGGAGAAAGTCCAATCAGAAAGATTCAGATTGAAAAGGACAAACTTTATTGTTAAAAAGCTATAATCACTTTTAATTAAAGTGCTTGTATTTCTTAGAATATAGCTACACACAATTAAACTTTATAATTAAGTGCTTGTATAAAAATAACAGTGATTTTGGCAGTTAAAATTGGTCCATAGCAGAAACGTCATAGTCCCTATGAATTCTACCTACACTAATTAATTCTGTCATCAAATAAATTTTAAGAAGCAAAACTCTGTTTCCTTCAAAATGAAGAAATACATAAATAACAACTTAAGCATTAAAAACACACATGTTTGTCCAATCGATGAATTTAAGACTTAAAATTCATTAAAAACTTGTATGACTTCTTCTTCTTCTTCTCTCTCTCTCTCTCTCTCCCTCTCTCTCTCTCCTCTGCCAAGAGATTCCTAGTAGAAGTGGTTCCTATGACTCCGTCTACCACCCTTCTTCTCTCTCACCTGTCCCGTTTCCTTTACGTTACAGCTCGAAAGAGAAAGCCAAACCCCTCTTATACGACAAACAAACCTCTCTTTCTCTCTCTCTCTCTCTCTCTCTCTCTCTCGACCAACCTTTCTTATTTCACCACTCTCCACCCGTAGACCGTTGCAAAATCCATTCAGACACGTCCTCATTTGCCTCCACCTCTTCTCAGACCCCAAAACACACAGAAGCCAAAAACACAGAGGAGCCTCGCCATAGCAGGTGATCAGCGCCTCTGCTTGCATGGCTTTTCTCCCAAAGCTTACAGCTTTGCTTGTGGTATTAGCAATTCTCCAGAGCCATGTTCATGCACGGTTTGTGGTGGAGACGGGTAGTATTAGTGTTCTGTATCCAATGAGTCTTAGTTCTAAGCATGATGGTGCTATAGGCAACTTTGGTCTGCCAGACTATGGAGGCTCTTTGGTGGGTGCTGTTGTTTATCCTGAGAAAGGGTCTCATGGGTGTGAAGCTTTTGAGGGTGATAAACCTTTCAAGTCTCGGAATTCTCGCCCCACCATTGCTGTTCTTGATCGTGGAGGTAAATCAATTCATTCTATTTCTCTCTGCAATTCGTAAATTTCAGAGTCCTTATGCTCTCTCTCCTGATGTCTCAGTAAGTTTGACTTGAGAATCGAGATCATTTTCCCCCATTGCTATGCTTCTTAAGAATTTGATTGATGATCATGCAATAAAGTCTGTCTAGAAATGGGTATTTGTTTTTTTTTGCAACGGTTTTTTAATTTTAATTTTATTTTATAGTTTAATTTCCTTTTTTGTCGTGTGTTTTGAATTCCTACAGATTGGAGAAGGGTGAGCTTTAAGTTTCCTTGTTTGAATTGAATTTGTTCAATTTAGTGACTGCTCCAGCTAGCATGAGATGTTTTCAAAAATGGTTTCTTTTTTTCGATTCGTTATTGGAGGTTGTGAATTTAAGCATGCTTTCATGTAGTAGCTCTGCTTTTCCCCTGTTCTCCGACCCTTAGTTCTATTTTAGTAACATCGACTCATCAAAAGTCTCTTTTCAGTCTTCTATTCTATTGCCTTTTGGTTTTAGCTTTTCATTAACTGTTCAATTGATGTGAAATAGATACTGAACTCTTTCTAACTGTCCAATTCAGATGCTCATTTTGTTTTTATTTCTGGGGTCAAAGCCGCATGAACTTTCATTTCTTTACGCTATGGTTGCTATTTAAATCCTGAATTGGATGAAATGAATCAGAACAATAATTCCAATAGCCTTTTACATTGTCTAATCATAAGCAATTGAACCTTGTTGTGAGTCGTATGTTACAGAACCATGCTTCTTGGATTCTACTCAGACAACTTTATTCTATTGCCCTTGTAGGTTGCTACTTTGCTTTGAAGGTCTGGAATGCTCAAGAGGCTGGAGCTACAGCTGTTTTAGTGGCTGACAATATTGAAGAGCCTCTAATAACAATGGATTCTCCAGAGGAGAGCACTGATGCAGATGGTTACATAGAGAAGATAAGAATTCCATCTGCTTTGATAGAGAAATCCTTTGGTGATAGCTTGAAGGAAGCTTTAAAGAACAGCAACGATGTTGTGGTGAAACTTGACTGGAGAGAGTCAGTCCCCCACCCCGATCAAAGAGTTGAATACGAGTTCTGGACAAACAGCAATGATGAGTGCGGGGCTCGATGCGATGAACAAATGACTTTTGTGAAAAATTTCAAGGGCCATGCTCAGATTCTTGAGAGAGGGGGTTACACTCTCTTCACTCCACATTATATAACTTGGTATTGCCCTCAGGCTTTCACCCTTACAACTCAATGCAAGTCGCAGTGCATAAACCATGGGAGATACTGTGCACCAGATCCAGAGAAAGATTTAGGGGAAGGGTATCAAGGGAAGGATGTAGTATATGAGAACTTGAGGCAGCTTTGTGTACATAGAGTTGCGAATGAGAGCAACCGGTCATGGGTTTGGTGGGATTATGTGACAGACTTCCATATCAGATGTTCCATGAAAGAAAAGAAGTACAGCAAAGAATGCGCTGAGGATGTCATGAAATCACTTGGTAAATGGCATGTTTTGTTATTGCTGTGTATGGAATAATGCTTGTTTTGTGTTTTTAATATATTTAATCTGATTGCTGCAGATTTACCTGTTGACAAGATTAAAAAATGTATGGGCAATCCAGAAGATGATGTTGAGAATGCAGTGCTGAAAGCAGAACAAGAAATCCAGGTCATACTTGCTTCTTTTTCTCCATTTCCCTATGTTCTTTACCTCTTTTTGTTGAGACCCACCACTGTTCTTGGATCAATGTACATGTAACCACAATATTCAACAGATTATCTTATTATTGCTTTCCTTTTTCTCTTTGTTATATTTAGGTTGGGCGAGGATCTCGTGGTGATGTTACCATCTTGCCAACATTGGTTATTAATAATGTTCAGTATCGAGGTTTGTTACAGCTTCCCTGGTACCTCTATTGATTATACTTCAACAGAATGCTAAAGTTTTTGTTTTTATTGATCTGAAGGAAAATTGGAGAGAACTGCTGTGCTAAAGGCTATATGTGCTGGATTTAAGGAGACAGCTGATCCTCCAATTTGTTTGAGCGGAGGTTGGTGTGCTTGTTTCATTTTCCAGTCTATACTGATGTCTGTTTCTTGATGTTTGGATAATGTACTGATTTCCTTTTCCTTTCCTCTCCTTCCCTTTCCTCCTCTCAATCCTTTGTGTTACTTCAACAGATCTTGAGACAAATGAGTGTCTTGAGAGGAATGGTGGGTGTTGGCAGGACAACAAATCTAATTTAACTGCTTGCAAGGTATGCATAAAATTTTACATTTGACTTTTATAGTTTATGCCACCTATGACAATGTTCCTATATGAATTACAGATTCTAAGTGCATGTTAATTGGTTCCTTTTGTCAGGACACATTTAGGGGAAGAGTTTGTGAGTGCCCTGTAGTGAGCGGTGTTCAGTATCGAGGCAATGGTTATACATCTTGTCATGGTAAACCTTCTCTTAATAACAAAAATAGAAGAAGCAAATCTTCCTTTTGATTAATTTGTGGAAGAGAGTTATTCCTAAAATATTTACTCCTTTCTTGACAGCTTTTGGACCTGCAAGGTGTGCAATAAACAATGGAGGGTGCTGGTCAGACTCTAGAAATGGATTAATATTCTCGGCTTGCTCAGTTCAGTGATGTTTATCATAATCTTTCACTTAATTAGTGGTTCTCTGTGCTTCTGGGACAGATTTCTCATTTTTTGTTTTGTTTTTAAACGTATTTATTATAGAGAGTTCTGTTGCAGTTTCATGAGATTAGACCTCCAAACTTCATGTTTTTCCTTCTTTATTTTTTTTTTCTCTAAATTCTTTTATTTTTCCCTTTGTTATACAAACAGAATTCTGAGTTATCTGGCTGCAAATGTCCACAAGGCTTTCAAGGGGATGGTCATAAATGTGAAGGTGATTTTGAGTTCCAACGTGACTAATCTATTGAAGAATAATTTTCTTCTTGTGGAATAAATATTCAATTTTTCAAGGCTTTTTGAAACCTAATATCCATAAAACATCATCTTCATTTTTGTTTTCTCACCGTGCATCAGATATAAACGAATGCAAGGAGCGTACTGCTTGTCAGTGTGATGGTTGCAGCTGTAAGAACACTTGGGGTGGGTACTACTGCAAATGTAAGGGAGGACAGTTGTATATGAAGGATCAAGATACTTGTATTGGTAAGACAGCACATTTGAGTCATAATCACTAATTCATTGTTATGTCAATGACTAATTATGATATTCACATGATGAGATAGCCATCACTGTTTATTTAGAGGATCAGTAAAACTATATTTAAATGTGAACATGATTGTAAATTTCTTTCCTAAACGCTGTCGAATTTTTATTTAAATGTTAATATGACAGTCTTTCTCTTTAATGCTCCAATTAGCTCATTATATGGCGGGCCTTGTGTTGATTGTCACCGGGCGACGTTGATACTTAATTTCAAACCGATGGGGATGTTGGCCATCCTGCAAGATATATGTCTTCATGTTTGTTCATCCATTTAAATGCAGAGAGGCACGGGTCGAGATTTGCCTGGTTTTTAACTTTCTTGGTCCTTGCGGCTGTGGTGGGAGTTGGCCTAGCTGGTTATATCTTCTACAAATACAGGCTTCGAGTATGTCTAAAGATGCTCCTTTGACCAGCTCTTTTTTTCATCTTTAGTTAATTTGTATACTAAACTAGGAACTGTGCCCTTGTTAAAATTTTTTACTTGCACTTGCAGTCTTACATGGACTCGGAGATCATGGCTATCATGTCCCAATACATGCCTTTGGACAGTCAGCAAGCCAATCAAGTCCATACCGCCGAGGCAGAACCTCTACGACATGGCTCAGCATAAGGTAACTAAATCTTTGACTTTGTGAGCAGTCTTCCTTCCAGTTAGCATGTTGTCAACAATTGTCTCTAAAAAATGTTGCTGCTATATGCAGAAACAAAAGCTAAAGAATCAATTCCGTGAAAAGGCATCCTTAAGCCGGACAGTTTTCATGCAAAAGCTTCCTGTGGATACTCATCTCCATTTATTAGCTAGCTCTTAGGCAAAGCAGGGGAAGGACCACTTCGATTACACGAAACCAGTTTAGGATGAATTTGGGAGATATCTGTATACATGAGATTTTCTTCACATAACACTTTTCTGTGTGTAGATGAAAGTGCTCAGATGTAAATTTTGGTTTGAAGAAAATCAAGGATCGATGTAATGATAACAACACACATAAAAGCAGAGGAAAATCAAATAAGACAAAAACAAAAGGATTGTGAAACAAGATTCTGCTTGCCTTGTGTCCACAATTAGGAAGATGTTTCAAAATCCTTGTTTAACGCCCATGTTGCATGCCTACTGTGATAGGATTATTAGACATCCAATGAATTTCACTTTTATGCTTGTATAGGTGGGATATTGGAAGCACCTAAACATATAAGTTGGCTAGTTTGACAAATATTTTTCCGTGAATGAGAAATTGTGTCACAAATACATATTTATTTAATTAAAACTTTTTAACAAGCTGGTCAAGGAGAAAACCTTTCATATTTCTCCGATGGGATAGACATTATTGAATGAGTATGAAGCATGTAACATGAAAGTTTTACTGATAAATCATAAATTTAAACTCCTAATCACAGGCAAAAGTTCACATAAGTTTCAACCATTAACTGGACATTCATAAGTTCAATAGTACGCAAGAAATCTCATGTAAAATCTCTAGGCGATGCAAGGGTGCATTTTAACACTTTAGAAGGCACAATTCTTCTGTTAGTCATCATAGAAGTCGTAGAAAGGTACATGATCACATTTGTTGCACTACACAACTCGTTCGATAGTTTAAAAGAAAGGAATAGGTGTGAAATTCAAGACTATCTCCCCATTAACAAAGAAGTAAAAAAAAAAAAAAAAGTATTCAATTTGCACTAGTGTCAAACAAATGATATCATATGTTTCACTCAATTTGCAGCCCTTTTTCTGTTTTCTATTTCATGTCACATTCGTCCTACCAACCACCAGCAGGTTCGTTAACATGATCAGCTACCATTTGAAAAGATAAGAAAAACTAGAAAAATCTCTGCCCACATTCATATATTTTAGACATGAAAATTCCTGTCACCAGCAGAGTTTTGGCCAATTGGCATGCCACAAAAATTTCCTAGCTTTCGTAAACTTGCAAGTTTTATCAGAATAACATCCGCTCTTGGTATATATCCAGCGCTTGCATGACCTTCTCTACGAACAACTTCCTGTGCAACCTATACCTGCATAAGTCCGGATCAGCAATTAAATCATTCAGAATGGTTTTAGTTTGCCCTAGTTTGCCCTACAGACCAAAAAGCTCTGGGATGAATAATGGGATGATTACATACTTGATTGCAGCTTCAAGTGTCCTACTAGCATCTGACATCGAATCTGTAGAGAGTAAGATGGGAAGAAACATGAATTTCCAATGCCAAGATAGAGTTGGTTTTACCCATAAGTTACCACAGAAACCAAAACAAGAAAAATATAATGGCCACGATGTTTCCCCAAATATTTGACGATCTGCATGGCAACCTCACCTAGAATTTTTTGGTCTTGCTTAGAGTTAGTAGGATACACTGCCAGCATCTGTCGGCATTCTTCCTGTAACTCCTTTACAGATCTTCTTTCCATGCTTGGGATTGGAGGCACATCCCCATCTGACCAAGTGGACAATGTTCTTGCCGCTGCTATGATTGCTCCATCAACAAAAGTATCTCCATCATTAGATAGGCGACCTGCTATAAGTTTTATACAGACCTTTCAAACTATGATGCTGCTTGGTTTAAAATTTATATGACAACAAATATAGAACAAGGCACAGAGAGATCTCATACTGTTATGATAGTACTCTTCAGGAAGTCCAGATATATTGAATACTGACAAGAAGGAATCCAAATGAATACGTGCATTTCCGGAGAACTGAATCACATCCCAAGGATTCTGCAATTCCAAGCCAGAATAAGAGCACTCAATTTTAGAGAAGTACAAATATCACCACAATTATGGAACATGCTCAACCGAAGTAGAAAGAAGAAAAATAATCTCTTTCTTTTACCATGTTACTCTTTAACTTGACTAGATTGACAATTCAAATCAGTAAAAGAATAGGATAAAAGAAAAAAAAAGGTATATAGTATTTCTTTTTAGTAGAATATGGCCAAGAGCACATTACCACAGGTGAAGAGAAACCATATCTTTGCATCAACAGGTCATTCTGTTGTCCACTCATGTAATTGACAGTCATCTGTAAATATTCCTCCAAATTAGTAGCAGATCATCTTCATATATGTAAACTAAAAGCCTTAGCATAAGACTCCTTGCAAGCATTTACTTATGAAAGGAAATTATCAACATCAATTGAGAAAACAGAATAGGCATTACCTCGTCACCTTTCTTAATCCGTTTTCCAGCATTTATCATCACTTCCAGCATGCGATCCTTAAAACGCCAATGGAAAAAACAATTTGGCTCAAAGGAATGGTTTAGCATATCTGCAGAATTTAGCAAATTGATTAGACAGCCATCTAATAACAAAATGGGGAATATAAATAGTAAGTGAACGCAGGTAGTTTAAGGAAATCATTTGCTTCGAAATCCCAATAAGTGAAAACAGAAATAGTATACGTACATAATACAACTAATGCAAAAAGAAAATAAATTTCATACACAATGTTGTGTCTTCATCGACATCTTACCAATTTCAAATGGACAAAGATGTCTAAGAGAAAAACAAAACTGGATTAAGAACATTATATATAACTCATTAGGACAAAGATAAGTTCTTGATTCCCCCCTCTAAATTGCGATTACTCATCTAATTTTATAATATATTCACGATAAATTTTTTTTAATCAAAGAGTATAGGTGGATACAAGCTTACCTGCATATGGAATTAGCATGTTTGCATCTTGAACAAGTGCACCAATTCTCATTTGCATGCCAATGCATCGTGATTGTGCCATACTCAATGCCCAAATGAATCTCTCAGGATCACGAGCAAGGCGTTTAATTTTTAGTGGTACACCAGAGTGCTGATTCAGGTTAGCACACATACAACATATGCACAATCAGTTAAAAGTTAGGGTAAGCATTTTATTCTGCACAATAATAATGATAACAAGAATGCTTTCTGAGATACAAGATACAGAGGCTGCTAAATACCCAATTTTTTTCCCAAAATTTCAAGGCTCGACGTTGCTGTTCTCTCATAGTTGAAGCAAGATTGGGATTCTGCAGTTCTGAAAGCTCCTCCTATAGCATATATGGAGCAAAAGCTAAGAAAAGCATGATTAAGAGTACTTATTTACAAAACTTCAAGAGGCCCAAACAATGTGGATGCATTATCGAAGGCTACATGACAGCTACAGATGTGTCTGCGACATCAGGCACACTGAAGGCCTTGGATGCAAATCTTAATAACAAATGACAATTTCAAGTTTAAGCTTTAAATTGGCCTTCTAAAATTTTACCTGATGCTTTGCTCAAGAAGAGCCTCAAATCTAAAAATTGCAATACATGTTAAAGCTCTAGATCTTATAGGTATAAATCAAAGAAGAAAGATGCATGCCTATGTTTATTTTTATCACTCATGAACTCATGAATGAAGCCAAAAGAAATAAATAGTACTAAACTACGCAAGTTTTTTTTTTATTAAAAAAAAAATACTATAAATAAAGATTTATGTTTTGTAAATTCATCTACCTCACTAGCTAGAAGCAAGCTGGGGCACTCATCTGCACTGGGTAAAAAATCACCATACAACTGCCAAAAGTTATCTTCCCGATCAAATGCGTACAAAAGAAGGCATGCTAACCTCAGATCCCAATCTGTCTGCCACAAAAAGGAAGGCAATAGAAATTGAATGTCAATTCATAATTTGAACAAAATGCTATTTCCATGAAGAAATACTAGAATAATTGACAAAAAAATTTTCCCAGTAAATGAATGATTATACAAATCAGCTATCAATCCTTGATAGCTGAAATTAAGTAAAACACATTTACCTCTGGATCAGTTGAGTTAATGATATCAAATATTGGATGACCCACTGGTACTATATCTGGAAAAAACATCCATGGGAGCTTTTGGCTTACAGTTAACATCAGTTCTAGTGGAATTTCCATTATTACCTGTGAAATTGAGAACAAAGCAACATTAATACCAAAAACTAGTCATTGGAACTCAACACTTCATCATAAACCAAGGGCTGTCAAAACCATCAGAGACACTGACACTTAATGTGGCATTATGCATGGAGCTGTACTCACACACACTCTATAGTAAGTGCAACAGATTATTATAATCGGATAGAAACAACTCACTCTAGCCCGGCGAAGTGGTTCAACATCCTTGGAAGCATAAACTCCAAACCCATCTGGTCCTTCTTTAAATTCAATTCCATAAGCTCTCATACTTCTAACATACCCTATCTTGTAGAAATCAGGGTCCGCTGGCTCCAACTGTAGGCATTACAAAATAAAGGTGTGAATGTTGCAGTGAAGTTAAACCAAGTATGGCTCTCTCCCCTATTGGTTTAATACTACATATATGCTCTTCTGGTTTTTTATGAACATAATTGTGTGGTTACCACCAAACACTTCGAAGATACTTTCTTTCATTTAAAAGATGCAATTTTCAGTTAAGAGGCCACAAAACAAAGCGGATACAACTTAATTGTTAACAAAATGTTACCTTAAATTTTGAAAATTGTTTCAGTGTTCTAAATTCAATTTCCCTACATTTTCTGAGCAATCAAACAGAGCATAAAGGAGAACAAGAAATGGGTATTACCTCAGAGGCAGACCCTTCAGCTTCAGGAGGCTGAAACAAAGAGAACGGAGGAGCTTCGGTGGCTGCTTTTGCTTTAATGGGTTGAATTCGAATGCCTTTTACTGCGTCTTTAGTAGGGACAGTATATCTGGGTAGTGGTGACCATCCATAGTTGGAACCTTTCAACTGCTTCAGACACGCATCAAAATTAATCAGACAGATTAAAAAAATAAAGAAAATGAGAGAGAGAAAGAGATGGAACCTGACGATTGGAGATG
Source organism: Prunus persica (assembly GCF_000346465.2). NCBI lineage: Eukaryota > Viridiplantae > Streptophyta > Magnoliopsida > Rosales > Rosaceae > Prunus > Prunus persica. Next base: position 6,451,314 of record NC_034012.1, on the reverse strand, counting down.
AGGCAATGGGAGGGGTGATGCAGAGGAAGAGAAGAAGAGGCCATTGGAGAGAAGAGACAGTATTAGAATTGAAACTCCAACAACATATTTGATGGCAGCAAAGCAACCAAAGCAGCAGCAACAAGTGTTAGAAGTAAGTGACGAACTGGGAAACGTTATCCACTTTTGACAGTGTCCTCCCCTGTTTCAGTGTTTTAAACTCGAATGAATGAGTACGAGAAAAGACATGTTTTTGTGCTCTTTTTTTAATATATATATATATTTTAATAACTTTGGTTCTTTTCCCTACCGTAATCATCTTGTTTCATTCCAAAAATCTATCTTTTCAAGTTTAAAGATGTACTTCTCTTTTATTATTATTATTATTATTATTTTATTTTCCAATTAGAAAAAGAAAATATTATTGATTAATTGAAATGCCAGTGTCCTCTTGGTGTGGCCATCCCTACTTACATTATGTCATTCACAATTTACAGGTGTGCAAAAATTTTCCTCTTTGTATTTTCGATGAGTTGTTTTTGTATATGTATCAAACTGTGATCTGTAAGACGGAAGTAATGTCTTTTTTATATCAAGAGTGAGAGGAGATTTAATTTTGAAATCATTCCCACATTAAGAAGAGAAATAAGAGGGAAGGGATTCAAATTTATAATTGAGAAGAGAAATAACTTTGTACTAAAATTTCCTCTTATGTGCATTGTTAAGTATGAACAAAGCCCATAAAAATCCTCTGAGGACTCTTGAATATTGACATAAAATGTAGCATCTTTTCCGGTTATGGAATCCAAGTGCCCTCTCAAGTGATGGAGTTGAACATTGCATTCACATGCTGTCTCAGTCAAAATTTACATACCAATATCAGTTGATATAACTTGGCATATTTGGCAATGTCACAAATACACCATTACAATATCAAGTTTGAGGGATCAAGGGAAAAAACAGACAACATTTTTCATGCCTTGACATCCTAGGACCTCGGAAGTTCTCTGAGGCTTTTCTTCTTTTTCGGTTACAATTGATTGTGGAAAGACTCAGCCACAGGTCCACCCAAAAGAGGCCTCCATCAAAGAATGGGAGCACAACAAAACCCAATGTGCCATAGGCATGATGCTATCTGTGATTTCTTCACGTCTCAGTGCCATGCTTCTACCCTGCTGGTACTCAGCAACAATCACCATTTCACAAACGCACTAAGGCAATCTTTTCTGCTCAACTGCCTCTAAAACAGAAGATGAAAATGGCATACGAAAGGACAGACACTGTACAGAATGCAGGATTATAACAGCCAGACCCTATGCAGAATGCAGAACTATAACGGCCAGACCCTGTGCAGAATGCAGGACTTTGTTTACAGCTCTGAAGCCCTTAGCTATGGAACATGTAATAGCAACAGCAGATCCCCAAACATCATGCAGTAGTAAACAGCAATCTTCACAAAAGTGCGGCACCTTACACCTTTCCAAGAGCCGGTTACAGAAATACTAGCATCAATGAAAAGATCAATTAAACACAATTAAACAGGCTCAAGTAGTGCATGAGACTTGCTGACTTACAACTTAATGAACAATTTAAAATACAATTCACAATTTCATACCCACTAAAAGAGATTGGCCATATTTTTTAATTTAGTATGACCTAAATATAATGCTTACTACATAGAAGAAGGCCAGTGATGATACAGACCTAGAGTTTAAGAATGCATGAATCATGTTACCAATTTAAAGAAAACACCTGTTCTCTGTAGAAAGCTACTCTCTTTAACAGTAATAACAGTGGCCTTTACTTGAAAATTGAAATCAAGCAAGATGTTTGACCCCCAAAAAAAAAAAAACATCAAGCAAAATGGTATCAAGTCTACTAGAGATAGAGAAAGTAATCAGAATTGAATTCATCCTGACAGAGGCAATAGCTAGTAGTCTTTGAAACTATTACGGAGCACAAATGGATCACATGATAGATTGCATACACACACAGCATGGTAAAATACTGTTCACAGTTTGGTATTTAAAATTAGTTAGGCGAATGGAAAAGATATAATCCTTTCTGGAAGGCTAAGGCCGATTATCAAACTTTATATAGGAAATATGAACAATATACCTAATGTTGAACAATTGAAGGAGGAGAACTTAATTCTAAGCCACACTACATTCAAAACCAAACATGTAGTTGAGTACCATATCATGTAAGAAAGAAAATTCTTCATCTTGAGTTATTAAGTCGAGACAGTAGATACCATCACAATCAACATTGTTCTAAAGATACCTACTCCGGTACATATGAAAAGGAATTATGTTTACATCGACATAGTACCTGAAATCACACAGAAATGACTCCCTGTTGGTAAGTGAATATATAGTTCTATCATAGCATCATCCTACCAAACGGAAGACTGAACAAAAGAAACACTCCAAGAAAGCACTTAAGGTGAGTACTAGCTTGATAAGACATTCGTTTCAGAAAATCTCATTTTCTGAAAGCACACGAAAGCAGAAGAACATTCCTATCAGCTGAGAATGCTATTTATTGGCTATTTTAATTCATGAAAAAAATTCAGTTCAAATTTTGGCCATATCAATGCAAATATTACAAACTTAGGGTCAAGAAAAAAAAAATTGTTCTTCAATTGAGAACTAATACAAAAAGTTTCAATACCACACAGATAAATTGTCCGCATCTTATAACAAAGATAAGTAATTTGTAAAAGGTATTCATAAAAGGACCTCTAATTGAAAGCAAAGATAAGTCATTTGTAAGCAATCGTCCAGAAACCTATACCTGCTCTATTCTGCCCAATTGCCAATCATGTGATCCAACAAAGCCAAAACCTTCTTCACACATTCTGATTCATCACCTTTCTCTCTATCCCCAACACAACCCAAAGCCTCATTCAACTCCACTGCCTCCTTAATCCTAGCCTCCCTCAACAAAACCTTATAAACCCACTTCTTCAGATCACATCCCGGCACGATATTCGTACTCAGCATGGCCCTCAAAACCTTCAAAGCCTCAAGAACCATCCCATTCTTACAGAACCCATTAACCAAAACCTCACAAACTCTCTCATCGAGCACACATGGAGAGCCTGGCCTTACCAACCAGTTGAACATTTTGAGGGCCTCTTTGGGTTTATTTTTCTTGAAATATGAGGCAATGAACATGGTTGTGATGGGCGTGAGATAGGGATGTGAAGGTGGGTTGTGCCTGAGGCGGGTTAAAAGTGACATGGGTCGGGCCATGTCGGGTTGGGAAGTGAAGGAGTGGATGAGAATGGACAAAGAGAGAGATTTGAGAGGTGGGTTTGTGAGCAGGGCTGTGATGGTGAGGTGGGTTGCTGTGTCGAGGTGGTTTAAGAGGCAGAGGCGTGGGAGGAGGAGGTTGATCTTTGTGTGCTCTTCTTGAGTTAGACTTTGAGTCTGAGTTTGATTGGTTGGTTTCGGTGCAGTAATTGAATCAATAGCAGAAGTGGAAGTGGAAAATGTGCGTGGTGTGATAGTGGATTTTGAGGCAAGGGAGAGAATATGCAGTGGTTTCTGAACTGATTTCATTCTCAGCCTTGCAATTGTCTTCGAATTGGTTTGATTCTCAGTTGTTGAACTATGCTTTGTTGTTAGTTACTCTTGTTTTTAGGATTAACCGGTGATTTGCCCTTAACTTGTACTTAGGTTTTAATTTACCCCTTATCTCTTCTTTTTTTTTTTTGAAAAGTAAGGACCCGAACTAATTTTTTTACCAATTTGCCTCCGGATGTCAAAATCTGCCACTTCTCATCCATTCCGCCGTCAAGTTGGAGGTTACTTTTTTCATTTCGCATCTCCACCAAAACATCAACTTGATGGTAGAATGAATCGGAAGTGGCAAATTTTGACGTCAGGGGGTAAATTGGTGAAAAAAATTAGTTCGAGTCCTTAATTTTCTAACAAAAAAATGATATGGTATAAAACAAAACTTGGGTATAAGTTCAGGGGACAAATCACCAGTTAAATTTTTTTCTTAATAAGAATTTTGCTAGCTAATAAACTCATTTTTCATTAATTAGGGTATTTCATAAAATTACCCACTGAACTTGTACCTAATTATTAATTTACCCCATGACCTTTTTTATTTAGAAAATTAAGGTCTAGTACTAACTTTTATTCCTAATGTTCCCTCTACCGTCTATTAAAAAGTCAAGAAGTAAATTAATAATTATGTACAAATTCAGAAGGTAATTTGATGAAATACCCTATTCATTTATCTATATATATAAAGCAAAAGGCAGAGAATGGTGAAACATTCAAAATACCAGAAAATGCCCTTGGTTAATGCAAACATTAAGAATTCAAATTATTAATTAAATGAGGATAATATGGTAAATTCACACTTTTTCATATTTAAAAAAATTAAAAGAAAAAGAAAAAGCAGATAATGGATCCTATTTTTATGGAACACAACTACCCATTATCTTTTTTAATTCTAAAATAAATTTACTTATTTTTTTTAAAAAACCTCTCGCAAGCGCGGAAGCGCGTGCAGAGAGGCTAGTATATATAAAGCAAAAGGCAGAAAATGGTGAAACATTCAAAATACCAGAAAATGCCCTTTGTTAATTCAAACATTAAGAATTGAAATTATTAATTAAATGAGGATAATATGGTAAATTCATATTTTTTAATATTAAAAAAATTAAAATTAAAAACAAAATAAGATAATAGGTCCTACTTTTATGGAACATAACTACCCTATTATCTTTTATTAATTCTAAAAATAAAATAAAAAAGAAAAAGAAAACCAATTGGCACATGCGTGAGCATGTGTCAAGGACCTAGTTATAATAATCTATCTTCTATATATTTTAAGATAAAAAGCCTTAAAAGTGAAAATTTCAAAATCCCCACAATTGACCTTGGGTAATTGGTTGGAACATGCCACATTTAAAGGCCAATTATCCCAGAAATTTTAATTTCACGATTGTAATGCATATCGATCGTCGGTAAAATTTAGCTGTCCAACTTTAAAGCGCCTACCTGATGGCATGTGTGTGGGTGTGGCTTTGGAAATGCATCCCACAATGCTTGAGATTGATGGGGGTGTACCATGCATTTGTGACAAGAAGAAACCAAAAGTTGAGTTGGGAATTTATTATCTCTTTCTATTTTTACAATCTAGAATTAATTAGTTGAATTTTAAAATAATAATAAATAAAACTAATAGAAGAATTAAATGTACAATTTCAACCAAAAAGGGAGATGTGCAACGCAAGAGGGTTAAGTATCCTATGTTCTTCATTTGTATTTAAGTTTATCCTTGAATATTATTTTCTTTCAATTATTCAACATTATCGGAACACTCCCATACGAAGAAGAAGATGATTTTTTTTAATTATACCTAATCATTTATAAAAATTCGAAAGGGTTAAATAGTCATTTCAAAATACATTACATCTATATGATAATGGAAAAAAAAAAAGGTTGATAAATACTCCTTATTGTTATGATTTATCTATGGAAATGGTAAGTGATAAGGGTTAGTTCGGTTTCATATTGTGACAACAATATACTGCTACCACTGCTCTCTTTACAAGAAAAGACACAAAATTCATTCATCAATTATGTTTTTTTTTTTCCTTTTCTAATAGGGCTTTTTAATATGCATATATTTTGAGCAGCACATGTTACTGTCATATTTTCTATTAAATTTAGTCACGTGAACAACACATGTTATATTTGTGGGGGTAACTAAGACTTTTGACACTCCAATCCCAACCCCCATCCCCTACCCACATCCACCTTAATAGACCCCATACCTAAACCCAACACCCTATACCCACTCTATCCATATCACTTCCTCTTTCTCCCCTCTGCCTTTAGTTTCCTAAATAAAGAATTTTCAGTCATCATCTACATCAAAATTGTTGCTGTAAAAACCACCATGGCTAGCCAACTTGACGAGATCTTGAAATCGTCAGTCTACAATAGCCTCTCGCTAAGGAAGAGAGATAGAGGGATATGAGGAGGGGGCATGGAGGATGGGGTTAGGGGTGGCAATTTCGGGTACGACCCGTTACACGACTTGAAACTCGCACGAGAATTTAGAGGGTTCAACCAGCACGATTAAAATTCGGGTCATTTTTGGATCAACTCGCATGACTCGTTTCATAAACGGGTGAGTTTTGGGTCAACCCGCCAACCCGCAAAAATACTTATATAACCCATTTAACAAAACGGGTCATGGCAGGTAAACCCGCTAACCAACTAAAATACCTATGTAACCCACCACCGCGCTAAAATACCATTGTAACCCGCCAACCCACTAACCCGTTTATTTGTTTATTCTTCATTTTTCTTCTTTTTTAATATCTTTTAGTTGCAACTACTTAGCGGGTCAACTCGACACGACCCGAAACCCGCATGAGAAATTAATGGGTCAACTCGTGCATGACATGTTTATTAAATAGGTCGGGTTTGGGTTGAGCATTCTTAACATGTACATAATCTTGACATGACACGACTTCGACACGACACGAGCCATTGACAGCCCTAGATGGGGTGTAAGGGGCACAATATGGGGCTCTGGGCGATGGTTATGAGATAGACCAAATCACATAAATTACAATATATGTCATTTACCTTTCATATTTATTTTCAAGCACGTCATTAACTACCTCAAATATAATTAATATTCCCTATTAATAGCATATCAATCACCTCTTTCTTTTGCTTGGCACTCCCTTCTAACCCATTGGCAATTTCTAAAAAAAATTTAAACCAAAAACTAAAATCCCTAAATTACATATCCAATAAATAATGTACTTATAAAAATAATAAAAATATATATAGCTATTAATACATTCTTTATAGAAAATATAAGTACATTATTTACAAAATGAAATATATGTACATTATTTACAAATAGGTACATTATTTTACCTATATTTTGCGCCCACACTAATTTACCTACATATAATAATGCACCTAATATACAACATACCATTCATAACAGGTACGTTACTTTGTAGTAGGTACGTTATTTAAAAAAACATCCTAGGTAAATTTTAAAAAATTAGTATATTATTGTCCATCAAAATAGTAAACAAATATATACACATTCTTTTTATTTATAAAACAATAAGAAATTTTTGGTTCATGAAAAATTAAATAATACGATACATTATATATTTTAAAACCATTAGTATGTTTATTCATAAAAAGTAACTAGAAAGTTTTCTTAAAATCACGTATAATTCATAAAATGGAAAAAGGTTACATTGTTTTCATTTAAAAAAAAAAAGCATTTTGGTTCTTAAATTACGTGTGATTTAGGTATAAATATGAAATTAATTGTTAAAATTAACAAATTTGACCACACAAAAAAAAAAAAAAAAAACATTCCAAATTAATACGTACGAACGCAACCAATTTTGACAAAAGAAACATTATAATACAAAAAGAAAACTTAACCAATTTTGACAGAAGAAGCATATCAACAAGATTATCTCAAAAGTCCTACTTTTAAAGAAACGATCTTGACAAACAACTCTGAAGAAACTGATTTTCCATTATATTATTCATATGATCATTATACAATATATATAAAGTCTATAGAGAATAATCTACAGTTACAACAAGTCATTATCACAAACATAAATATGGAGTTATGGCCTAATAACAACGTAACTGACAACTGACCATTTTCTATCATTAGTAGGATTAACTATTATAACTGAAATACTATTGTAACTCCATAACACTCCCCCGCAAATCGAGCGCGCACAGCATAGCAAGATTTGAATGAAGAAACTGTATGGTGATGATGGCAGTAGCAGTTGTCTGTAGTAGTCTAGTAAGGGAAACAAAAAAGAAGAACTCCAATCTCCAGAGTTGCAACAGCGGCATGAGAGAAACAAAGTAAACATAATGCCCATTGAAAGGCAGCAAGTGAAGGAGAGCATGGGCTCATGGAAGGAAGGAATAAAATGACGACTGACATACAAATCAAATGTACCTAGGAAACAACTCTAGGCACCTGAGAAACATAATGCTACTTAGGAATCACCCTCTAGGTAGGATAAAGAGAAATAGACAATGTTGTAAAGAGGAATGAGAAAGAAAAATAATTCAGACAAGTGCATTTTTTTTTTTTATAAAAATAATAAAGATGAGGAATGGAAACAAAAGAAAATTCATCACATGGAAAGCAGAAAGGGATGCGTGTAGAGAGAAAAGATATTTGAAGGGAATAAAAGGGTTAAGAGAGGATGCAGCACATAATAGAGGATATGAGGTGAAACCAACCTGGGACATAGAGAAAAGAAAACGAGAGCATGAGTAAGTTTGAATTTCAAGGCACCATAGAAACAATAAGGTATGGGGAAGAAAACTACGGGGGTACAGAGAAGTAATAAATAAAATATTATCACAAGAGGATAGAGACCCATATAGATTAAAATATAGAAGGATGATTGACCCAAAAAACAATAATAAGAAATAAATGAGGGAACCAAGTGAGGCAGAATAAATGAGGGAACCAAGTGAGACAGAGAAAGTAGTCAAGAGAGGGAAAAAAAACAAGATGCAAGAGACAATCCATGAAGAGGAAAGGAAACTCAAGATTCCAGAGACAACCCATGATAGGGAGAGAGAAAACAAAATTGAAGAGAAGAGAATGCCCCAGTAACATAAAAGAATTATAAAGAAAAGAAGACAATACTTGAGTAACAGAGGAGAAGAAAGGCAACGCAAGAGGGCATTGAAGAAGACAGAGACCAACAGTAAAATCAAAGAAAGAGATTAGGCTTAAGAGGGGAGGAGGACACAGGTTGAGCATAGATAGAGCGTGAGAGGCCAATACCAAGGCAGCAACACAGTGATAGGGCTTGAGTGGCCGATACCAAGTCGGCAACACAGAGGAAGAAACAGGGGCTGTACAAAGGGAACATCAGCTGTGTAGCACTGCAGAGAATGCTCGGCGAGCGTTGACGAGGTTCACGGAGGAAAGAGAGACAGCTCGATGAGCGATGACAAGCAGCATCAACAAATAAGGGGAAAGTATGTAAACCACGATAGAGAAACCATCAGAAATACATGAGAGAGAGAACCCACGATTGCAGACTAGGATAAGGCTTGTGGAGGGAAGAGAGACAACTGGGTGAGAGAGACGAAGAAGTAGAGAGATTTCAAGTGGAGAAACCAACGATAGAGAGGTGTAATCTTTGAGGGAAAGGAAAAGGTTTTTTTTTGCTCAGTTTCAACAGAGAGAAGTGGCCCAACATTGATGGATAACAAAGGGCTAGCAAGCCAAAAGAGGGACAGGCAGTGGCTGTGTAAGAGAACAACAACGGCAAGATAGCATGACATGAGAGAGATAAAAGCCGGCAAGGAGAAGACTCGGTGAACGGTGACAAGGCTAGCAGAGGAGACAGAAATCTCGCCATCATGGCCAAAGGAGATAAATGGAGCTGCCATGGGTTGCCACAAGAGAGCTCGATGGAGGAGACAGTCCACAATGAAGACGGCGCGGCTGAGACACAAAAAGAACGAGCTAACAGAAGAAAGGGTTGTAGTGGTAAAATAAAGGTGCGGCTACAGCTAAGGTGGAAAGAAAAAAACATATTCATCTTTGAGAAGAAGAGAGGAAAAAGCACTATACATACAAACACCCTTATGGGTGAGGAGTGAGGAGCGCCAACGACTCTCTATGTTGGCAACTGGAGGATCGCTAGTCGGCGTTAGCCATTAGCTCTGATACCATGAAGAAACTGATTTTCCATTATATTATTCATATGATCATTATACAATATATATATATAAAGTCTGTAGAGAATAATCTACAGTTACAACAAGTCATTATCACAAACATAAATATGAAATTATGGCTTAATAACAACGTAACTAACAACTGACCATTTCCTATCATTAGTAGGATTAACTATTGTAACTGAAATAGTTAATCCTACTAATGATTACTCAAGGACACAAAATCATGTTGTCCGACATGTATCCATACATCAGGTTAGTCAAGTTGCAATGTGAAAATGCAACTTTTCTTCTACTTTTAAATGGAAGCTTCAACTTGGTTCTTTTCATTATATATTTTGCAGGGGTGAGAGTTCCAGCATTTGGCCATGAAATAGCCATTTGCTTTAACAATGTTGATGGAGAAATTCAATTGAAATTCGTACTCCGTGCAAATTCGCCCCAACAGAAATTTTGTGTTATAAATAACTTCATACGGAAAAAATTTAACGGGTTGCTCTCTCGTTCACACGAGGAGAGCCTTGATAGTTAGGGTTAGGATTTCTCCAGTTTTCTTTACTCATTCTCTGCGCCGTCTCTCTCAGTCTTTCTCTGATTCTCTTTGGGTTCTTCTTGGTGTATTGGGTACCACATTTTTTTGCTCTTTTGTTCTTCGTGGGTGGCTACATTGGCTTCCTTTCTGGGTTCCCAAGGAGCTAGTTGCTAGTGAAGGGTCTTCATCTTAACGCTATAAAGGTGGCCATTGCCTCTTCTACTCAAGGAGGTGACAACTATGCGGCACCAAGCAGGAGTTAGAATCGTGCGAAAACTGGTGTTGGGCATCTAATTTTTAGTGGCATGGATTTTTCTAGTAATCGTAGTTTTTATATCGAAGATTTTGTTGACAAGGCGAAGGATACCAGCCTCGAGGGGTCTCCAAGGTCTCCCTAATAATTCTCCTATGGAACATTTATGGGCTTGGCAACCGATGAATGTTCCTACTATGAAGATCATTCTTCAAAAATTTCTTCAGGCTAAGAGGCCAATCTTGGTCTCCCTTGCTTGTCAGTGTGGTGTTTGGCTGGACCTATTATGATGCTCACAATACATTTTGGACTATGTACGAAGAACTATGCTTTCTTTAGATCATAGGAAGCTTTCTTTGACAATGTATGCGTAGTGATGGGATGTGTTTCAATGGTTTTGCGGTTGGGTGATTGGTTGGATCTATTATGATATCCATAGTATGTTTTTGACTATATACAAAGAACTTTGATGCTCTGTCTAGATCATGGGAGGACTTATTTGACAGTACTTACGTAGTGATGGGATATTGTTTTTAAGGGTTTTGTGGTTGAGTTTTAGGTTTATTTGTTTCGTATAAGTTGTTTGACTCTTATGTTTAGTCAATAGTATGTGTGTTACTCTTTCCTACCCCAGGTTTTGTTTTCTCTAGGAAGATTTTAATAAGACCACCGTTAACATGCTAGTTCTTACCTTATAATGTTCCTTTCGGTTTAATGAAATACTATATTTTCTCCACACACACACAAACTTCATACGAATTAAACTAAAATGTATAGTTCAACAAAGTAAGAGTGACATTATTGACACCCTGTATGATGGTTTGGCCTAGAAAAAAAATAAATGGGTTAATTAAGCAGTAATTCTCTATATTGCATATTTTACGCATTTTGAGATAAAGTCTCACACTTGTACGAGTTTGTGGACATAATCAACTCTAATGTACCCAAAGCAGAGAAATTTGAGACAATATGGGTCGTTTGGCACAGCAGACTGTCATAGATTGGACTAAATCCTGAGACTGTCTTGGATTAGCTCGGATTGGCCTAAGCTGGATTAAATACTGACCTACATTTAGTGCTGTGTTAGACTAAGAAGCTGGATTGTAAAAATAGTGAAGACTTATGTTTAATGCTGTGTCGGACTAAAAAATAATTCTTATAATTAAACTAAAAGATAAAAAAATGCTACAAAACTCAATTCAAATATTTATATCAATATCTGGCAAAAAAAAAAAAAGATTTAAAACAATAATAAAAAGAAAACAAATACAATTATTTTTTTTAATGATATTTATTTTTTGGCTTCTCAAGATTAATCTTGATTCTTAGTTGGTCGAAACATTGTTAAAGGAGCTAAGCTCACTTTATCTAATTCTAGGTTTTTTAGGGACCAAGTAAAACAACAATTAAAAAAATTATATAATTTGACAAGGTAAAAATTTCTTGCGATAAAGAAAGCATCACATCATGAATTACTAAACTTGTTTCAATATCAAAAAAATATCAAACATTTGTATATTACTATAGTTTGATTTTCCAACGCAATATCAAAATAATTATTGTAATATTTTAAGGATTTTTATCTAAAATAAATAAATGCTGCCAAAAAAAAAACCCCCATTCAAAGATCTAAAAGAATAATTAAAAGAAAACAAATAAAATTATGGTATTTTTTAAAGAGAGGCGTTGGACTCACGTGTTCTATTCATCTAGCTTGCTATTTAACGGACTACTTTTCAGGCTCATTGTATTAGATGAATGAGTGAGGTGTTTTTTTCATTATTAGATTATACAGTCTTATTTAAGTTAGTCCCATCTCTTACTAAACAAGAATTTCAAGTACTATTTAACTTAGTCCGGTCCAATGAAGCATCCCAAACAACATAGCCTAACGGTGCAACTACACCGAGGACGAGCTAAGGGGACATGGCTCCTCCAACATGACAATATTAAATTTGTTTGTTTTCATTTTTAGCTTATATAAATAGGGAAATAGCTCAAAATATCACGAATTTTATAATTTTATGTCAAAATACCACCCCTTCTCAAAATTTTTAAAACTACGACCTATAAATACATTTTTATTGTAAATTGATTGCACCCATATCACATTTTCAGAAAACCTGAGGGGAACTACGGGTTTAGAATGACTTCGCCTCCGCCTCTTTTCTCGTTCGATCGTCTACGGCCTCCGCTTCCTCTCTCCTTCGTTCTTTTACGCCCCTGCCTCCGCCTCTGCTTTTTCGATTGTCTGCCTTCCTCCTCCTCCTCTGCTTTTTCGATTGTCTACCTTCCTCCTTCTCCTCCTACTTGGCTCTTCTCCTCAGCTATCAGCTATTTCATACCCAGAAGTGTTGGATCCTGAGCAAGCAGTGAAAGGGCTATCTGGTAATCTAATGACTAATACTATTAGTTGGATATGCTGTATGTTTTCTCTTCAAAATTCTAGATTTAGTAGGGTTGGCATACACTATCATGACCTGATATATTTTCAGTCTGTTTTAATTACTGGCTATTAGGGTGTGGTTTGAAACTTTGACTGATGGGGTGGGGGAGCTTGGACGGAGTTTTCTTATTTTTGTGAAATGGGTTTTGGAGGATTAGGGATTTTAGGGGAGTGTGTGAGTTCGCTGTTTTGGTGGAAGATATATGCAGAAGGGTTATGATGATGATGGGGGTGGGTTTTTGTGTTTTGTTAATTCTTTTGTTTGTCGGAAGAAGAATGAGATATTTTTCCAACTCTTATGAGTGAGTTGGGTTCAAAAGCAATTATTGTTGGTTTTATATTTTGATTTATTTGCAACTGTCTTTATAGAATTTAATTTTTAATAGTAATATATGTATTCTTCATGAATGGTTTTGCTCTGTTCAGGTGCGTCTGTCTACATGGGTTTGTGCTTGAAGCATAATGCAAGTTTTGTTAATAAATTCTCTGTTTTATGCTGTGCAGGTGTGAATTGGAATAAATAAAAAAAATTTGCTGGGTTTTTGAGACTTGTGATGTTATTCATCAGTATTCATGCCTGGTTTCTTCTTGCAATAATTTTGTTGATTGTGAGCTTTTCCCTCTAGCGCTTGTTGCTGATACTGATTGTGAAGGTGAATTGGTTGTGCTTTATGATGTTTGAACCTCATTTCTGTTTCTTCTCTTTCATGCCAATAGGTTGTAGGAAACTCCGCTCTCAAACATAGGCAATGAACAATTGAGTTGACATGCTGCTGGGAGAATTGTTTGCAATGCAGAGAAGACTTGTCTCTTACTTTTGTGATGATGAACTGGGTGAGATTCTTTAAGAGTGATGTGTCATATTTGAATTTTTGAATATCATATTTTAGTTTTGTTTTTAAGTTTTGAACCTTGTTCTATTTCAGCATCCTATAGACCTGTGTTAACTTATATCTACATGTGATATGGATATAACTTATGCTTTCAAATTAATTTGACTTGTGTTATATCTTGTTTCGTACCTTTGTTTCGAAAATTTCTTTGTAAAGACCAAAAAGAATAGTGTGTTTTTTTTTTGGGTGGTATTTTTGTTAATGATAATTATAGTATTGATTACTGGGTAGAGAATGAGCTACATTTTATGCTTCATGAAGTAAAATGGCTGAGCAACTCAAATTTGGTTTACACAACCAAGGCAAAAGGAAAATACTAATTTTGGAGCTTATATATAGTGGTTATATAAGTTGCAGTTTTCGTTACTTGTAAATCATGATTTCCTTAGCGTATTTAATTGCATTGTGTTTCTCGTTTTGGGTAGAACAGAGTTTTCAATGATAGGATTTATTTGGAAAAAAGGAATTCTGGTAGTTATGCTGTGTTCTCTATTTTTGCATGAAAGTTGAAAGTAAGATGTCCCCTTTATATGTGTGACAGCTTCAGGATTATGGCCTTCGTCTACTGAAGGGAAATTGCTATTTGATCCTGTTATATCTTTTATGGGACAAACAAATGAGGGAAGTAGTGTTGATTCATCACAGAAAGCTGAGTCTTCAGAGCATCCGCCAAAGGTTGACAAATCATCAGGGGAATCTGAATCTCCACAAAAACTCTCTACTGTTGAGGCAAAGGAAGGGGTCAAAATAGAAACTTTACAACACTCTTCAACTGAACAGATGGCTGATAAGGAGGAAACTGAAGTTGTCAAGGAAGAAACAGATGATAAGCATGCTGCGACGGTGGAGGAAACAGAGACAGTGATAGCAGAGCCTGAAAAATCTGAATCTGAATCATCTTCACTGCCAGTTGAGCCCTTTGAACCCACTGTTAAGAATGATGGCCCATCAGAATCTGTGGGTTCTCAAGATGACAACAAGATTTCAGTAGTGGGACCCTCAGTAAATCCAGAAACAATGCAGGGTAAGTCAAGAGCTGTTGAGGTAGATCAAGTTGAGGAGGGTCATACTGTTCTCCGCGTGAGGCACATGATGTTGATGTGGATGAACAAAAGACACAGGTAGAGCAGAAGGATGGACATATGACTCAGGCTGGAGAGATTGTTGAAACAGTTGCTATGGTTGAAGCTGAGACTCCAACTGATAGCCAGCCTGGAGGTTTTCCTCTTTGCTAATTTAGAATCATGTGCAGTTATGATTTTAGATCTGTAGATAACCTGTTGTTGCTGATATTGCTACACGGGAGGAGAACAGAACAACTTGGAAAATGTGCAAGAAGGGAGAGCTAACTCATACAACGAAGAACAAATTGATGAAGTTAAGATCAAATTAGTAGAATTTGTGAGCTCTCCATTATTTATAATTATAGGTAGGAAGTATGTATGTAATAGAGCAAAGATTGGTTGACTATGTAATAACAATTGAATTGTCAAGTTTTATGAAAGAAATAATTTTTGCTTCTTGGGATAGTATTGTTAGGGTTCGGTGGCGATTTATTTTCCATGTCTAAATTGTAGTCTGTAATGGATGTGTGTGTATTGTATGTAGATTGACTTAATATTGCTGTCCTATTGCATGTGTATTGTACTAATATTGCCTGTGTATTGTATACATATTGTATGCATATTGCCATCGTATTGCATGTATATTGTAATGCTATTGCTATCGTATTGCCATTATATTGCCCTAATATTGCCTCTCTAGTGTATGTATATTGACTACGGCTCATCAATGGGTTTACGGTTTGGGCCATATTGCATTTAAAAATAAGACGAGGAGGAGAAAGAAACAACATGCCTTTCAAAAACAGGCAGTCAGGTGCATCATAATTGCATCGTAAGACATTGTAAGAAATTATTTTAAAAAATAATAACAACTAAAAAATAATTTACAAAAAAAGGAAGGTATGAATAAAGAGACAGAGAGCGAATAAGGGGAGAAAGAGGCAGAACGAAGCTAGAGAGAGACAGAGAGAGAGCTGCGCTACAGAAAGAGAGCAAAGAGAGAGTTGCACTAGAGAGAGAGAGAGAGAGAGAGAGAGAGAGAGAGCCAAGAGAGAGATAGAGAGCTGCGATAGACAGATACCAAAGAGAGAGAGAGATGTGCTAGAGAGAGAGAGCCGAGTGAGCTAAGAGAGAACAAAATTTCTGAACATGTGAAAAATCAGCAATAAGTGGACAATAATTATATTTTTATAGGTGATATTGTAATACTATTGCTATCGTATTGTGGTTATATTGCTTTCATATTGCCTCTATAGTGTACATGTATTGGCCTAATATTGCTATCATATCGTATGTCAATGGCCATTTGGTCTAATAACAGAGTCTCCACTTCGTTGAAAAGTAATCCTGAATTCGAATCTCATGGACACGACAATTGTTATCCATCCTTATATTAGCATGAATTGATGTTGACCTTTGAAATGATAGTTGGAGTTGCACATCGATTCATATTCAAAAGGAAAGTAATTCTCTCCCTCAATGAATCTTCGTTCAAAAGAAGGCAGCTATCAAATATTGGTACAAAAATGCAAGGTCCACAGTAAATTAATTGGACACAAACCACATATTACAAAACTAGGATGATTTTTGGCATGCTTGAAAAGACAAGGGCCAAATACAACAGAAAAGAAAATCCATTCAAGCTTCACACTAAACATGGCTCAAGCACTCGACCATGGTTTCAATCCAAAACCTACCCAACAAGGGCATACCACGTGTCCATCATAACATAATAGTGGCATTTACAAAGCATGAACTGCAATATGTTTCTTTTTCTCCTAAACAAAATTGTTACTAAAATGGAACAAAAGATCCCTAATATAGAGCAATACATGCAAAGATAGTCAATTGTCATACACACAAAATTAGTCCTCATCCATCCCTGCATGCTGATCTCTCTCACTAGGGCCACCTGCTGGTTTTGCCATTATAATCTGCAAGATAGTCAAAGCACTGTCAACAACCTTTTTTTAATGAAGGTATTAAACATTAAATAGGCTGCAATCAGATGGATTCATCATTTCTCACAGATTTTTAGCTAGCCAGAAAACCCCCAACATATAGATTTTCTATTTACTATCCCTCCATCCAGACCATTGGTCAGATGCGGTAATGGTATTTTTCATAGTACCATCTGTCAAAGTATATATGACAGTTACTGACATCATGGATGCACACAAATGTTGTTTATCTAACTCTACTGCAACTAGAGTTGTCACAATCTTCCTCTTTCTCTTTCGATCCATGTCTACCCTGCCATTAACAATATTGGCAAGAACAAAATCATAATCTGTGACTTTCTTTTTTATACTCAAACATAAACTGATTATCAGAAATTGCAGAACATAGAATTATGGTGACAGAGAAGCACCACATACCTGTTGGGTTGTTGTTGCTGCTGCTTAGACCCACTTTCAGCAGCTCCCTTTTGGTTCAATAGCAAGTTTCAATTTCAACTCAACTCTTATGTCAAAATTGCTTGCTACAACCTGCAAGATAAGCATAATCAGCAGGATTAATACAAAGCATTGTTGGCCATGGCATTGAAAGTTCTAATACCAATGATGAGAACAGAGAGAAATTAAAAAAAACATTCTTTCTTATACTCAAACAAAAACTGATTATTAGATTATATGCAAATTTAATGTCAATTCTCCAGACCACTTAATGGCATAATTACTCGCTTGAAATAGGAGAGAGAAATACTAGATATGGAATCACCTACTCCGCCAATCAATCTAATTCTTGATCTTCATGAATCGGATCAATTCAAATACCCACGTCTTAATAAATACATAGGATGTACAGAAGACTAGCAATACTGATTTCAATGCCATGGCCTTTTTCCCTATTTCCTTAACAGAGTTAATATGGGTTAATATTACATGCACCCATACATCATCATATTGGATATCATGCTCTGTAACACCAGCTTGCATCATATTCAACACATTCCAATTTGTCCATACATCATTCATGATAAAAACACACTATTCTTTTTGGTCTTTACAAAGAAATTTTCGAAACAAAGGTACGAAACAAGATATAACACAAGTCAAATTAATTTGAAAGCATAAGTTATATCCATATCACATGTAGATATAAGTTAACACAGGTCTATAGGATGCTGAAATAGAACAAAGTTCAAAACTTAAAAACAAAACTAAAATATGATATTCAAAAATTCAAATATGACACATCACTCTTAAAGAATCTCACCCAGTTCATCATCACAAAAGTAAGAGACAAGTCTTCTCTGCATTGCAAACAATTCTCCCAGCAGCATGTCAACTCAATTGTTCATTGCCTATGTTTGAGAGCGGAGTTTCCTACAACCTATTGGCATGAAAGAGAAGAAACAGAAATGAGGTTCAAACATCATAAAGCACAACCAATTCACCTTCACAATCAGTATCAGCAACAAGCGCTAGAGGGAAAAGCTCACAATCAACAAAATTATTGCAAGAAGAAACCAGGCATGAATACTGATGAATAACATCACAAGTCTCAAAAACCCAGCAAATTTTTTTTATTTATTCCAATTCACACCTGCACAGCATAAAACAGAGAATTTATTAACAAAACTTGCATTATGCTTCAAGCACAAACCCATGTAGACAGACGCACCTGAACAGAGCAAAACCATTCATGAAGAATACATATATTACTATTAAAAATTAAATTCTATAAAGACAGTTGCAAATAAATCAAAATATAAAACCAACAATAATTGCTTTTGAACCCAACTCACTCATAAGAGTTGGAAAAATATCTCATTCTTCTTCCGACAAACAAAAGAATTAACAAAACACAAAAACCCACCCCCATCATCATCATAACCCTTCTGCATATATCTTCCACCAAAACAGCGAACTCACACACTCCCCTAAAATCCCTAATCCTCCAAAACCCATTTCACAAAAATAAGAAAACTCCGTCCAAGCTCCCCCACCCCATCAGTCAAAGTTTCAAACCACACCCTAATAGCCAGTAATTAAAACAGACTGAAAATATATCAGGTCATGATAGTGTATGCCAACCCTACTAAATCTAGAATTTTGAAGAGAAAACATACAGCATATCCAACTAATAGTATTAGTCATTAGATTACCAGATAGCCCTTTCACTGCTTGCTCAGGATCCAACACTTCTGGGTATGAAATAGCTGATAGCTGAGGAGAAGAGCCAAGTAGGAGGAGAAGGAGGAAGGTAGACAATCGAAAAAGCAGAGGAGGAGGAGGAAGGCAGACAATCGAAAAAGCAGAGGCGGAGGCAGGGGCGTAAAAGAACGAAGGAGAGAGGAAGCGGAGGCCGTAGACGATCGAACGAGAAAAGAGGCGGAGGCGAAGTCATTCTAAACCCGTAGTTCCCCTCAGGTTTTCTGAAAATGTGATATGGGTGCAATCAATTTACAATAAAAATGTATTTATAGGTCGTAGTTTTGAAAATTTTGAGAAAAGGTGGTATTTTGACATAAAATTATAAAATTGGTGGTATTTTGAGCTATTTCCCATATAAATATTTGTCTGTAAATAATTTAATTATAAATTTGTAAATTATTAAAAGGGGCGGGGTGAATAAGATTGGGTTTACACGAAGGCCTCCTCAGCTAATCCCTTCTTCGTTTTGTATTTGGGCATAAATCCGCTTGATTGTAAAAACACCAGCTTGCTTCTTCTTCTTCCAATCAGAGCTTCCCGTTAGGCTTCTTTCTGATACTCTGTTTCTTGTGGCTTGCACTATTTTGAGTTCGACACCATTCAGCGAGTTCACTGGGAGAGTTTGTCTCTCTGTGAAATGCACAAAACCCATTAAAACCCAATACTTGATTCTGATATCCTTCTACCCATTTGGACTTGTATGCAGGTTCAATCCAATCCCCAAACCAAACCCTTAAAAACCCATGCCAAAATGCTCAACTTACTACTCGAAGCTCCTCTGCAGCTCAATCCAAGGTGGTCTCAAGAAGCTGAGCCTCTGTCCAATCTCACCATGTGAGTTGTTAACTTGTTCGCTTCATTCTCACTTTTCAGTTCTTGCAATTCCATCAAACCAAGCCCTTCAAACTGAACCCGTAAACAATGATGAAACTGAGCCCCCAATTTCTAATGAAATCTTCAAGAAAGGTACCAAATTGGGTTCTTACAAGTCCGGTGATTCAACTTTCTATTCACTCATTGAGAATTACGCAAATTTGGGTGATTTTCGGTCATTGGAGCAGGTTTTGGATCGAATGAAACGTGAAAGGCGAGTTTTTATTGAGCAGAGTTTTATTCTAATGTTTAGAGCTTATGGAAAAGCGCATTTACCCAATAAAGCTGTAGAATTGTTTTATAGAATGGTGGATGAATTTCAGTGTAGGCGAACAGTTAAGTCGTTTAATTCGGTGCTTAATGTTATTATACAGGAGGGTCATTATTCTCATGCTTTAGAGTTTTATTCTCATGTTGTTGGTACTACGGGCATGAACATTTCACCCAATGTACTCAGTTTTAATTTGATTATTAAATCCATGTGTAAGCTCGGATTGGTTGATAGAGCAGTCCAAGTGTTTAGAGAAATGCCACTTAGGAATTGCACTCCTGATGTGTTCACGTATTCTACATTGATGGATGGGTTATGCAAGGAGAAAAGGATTGATGAGGCGGTCTTTTTGTTGGATGAGATGCAACTTGAGGGGTGCATTCCGAGTCCTGTGACATTTAATGTGTTGATTAATGCATTATGCAAGAAGGGTGACTTGGGACGTGCAGCGAAGCTTGTTGATAATATGCTTCTTAAAGGCTGTGTTCCGAATGAAGTGACTTATAACACCCTTATCCACGGTTTGTGTCTCAAGGGTAAGTTGGCTAAGGCAGTTAGTCTTTTGGATAGAATGGTTTCGAATAAATGTGTGCCTAATGATGTGACATATGGTACAATCATCAATGGACTTGTTAAGCGAGGGCGAGCGGTTGATGGGGCTCGAGTGCTGATGTCTATGGAAGAAAGAGGGAATCATGCAAATGAGTATATTTATTCAGTCCTTGTTAGTGGACTGTTCAAGGAGGGAAAATCTGAAGATGCAATGAGATTGTGGAAGGAGATGCTGGAAAAGGGATGTAAACCCAACACCATTGCCTATAGCACTCTTATAAATGGTCTTTGCGGAGAAGGAAAACCAGATGAAGCCAAGGAAGTATTCAGTGAAATGGTGAGTAATGGTTGCATGCCCAATTCCTTCACTTATAGTTCTTTAATGAGAGGTTTCTTCCAGACAGGTCAGAGTCAAAAAGCCATTCTTTTGTGGAAAGAAATGGCAAACAATATGCGTAATGAGGTCTGTTACAGTGTCCTAATTCATGGTTTATGTGAGGATGGTCAACTCAACGAGGCCTTGATCGCCTGGCAGCAGATGTTGGGCAGAGGATATAAACCTGATGTTGTGGCTTACAGTTCAATGATTCATGGCCTTTGCAATGCTGGTTTGGTTGAGCAGGGTTTGAAACTTTTTAATGAAATGCTTTGTCAGGAGCCTGAATGTCAACCAGATGTCATCACTTATAACATACTTTTCAATGTATTCTGCAAGCAGAGTAGCATCTCCCTTGCCATTGATCATTTAAATAGGATGCTGGATCGGGGTTGTGATCCCGACTCAGTTACATGTGACATCTTCCTGAGAAGTTTGAGAGAAAGGCTTGACCCGCCTCAAGATGGGAGGGAGTTCCTAAATGAGCTTGTTGTCCGGCTATTTAAGCAGCAGAGGATAGTAGGTGCTTCCATAATTGTAGAAGTGATGCTGCAAAAGTTTTTGCCACCCAAAGCCTCTACTTGGACAAGGGTTGTACAAGAGCTTTGCAAGCCTAAGATGGTCAGAGCAGCCATTGACAAATGCTGGAGCAGCCTATATTTCTAATTTTTAAGTAAGGCTTTTATGTGTTTTTGTTCTCCTCAAAGCTTGGTTAGACTCTAACTGGAACCATATCTTTCTTAATTAGGTAATCAAAGCTTAGATGTTAAACTCGTAAGAGAAAAAAGCTAGAGTTGATAACTTTTCTTTTCAGCCCCCCTTCCTAACATTACATGGTCTAATTTTTATCTGGTAAAAAAAGAGAGCTGATTTTCCCACTCCTCTTTTATCCACTTACACTCCTTTTGTTAGAAATTGTATGTTCCCACTCCTCTTTTGTTCACTTACACTCCCTTTTTGTTATACTAAAAACTATTTAAAAACAAAAGGGAGTGTAAGTGGACAAAAGGGGAGTGGGAAAATCACCATATGTGATTTTTCTTTCAACCACATGCAGTCCAGTTGCCTTTTAGAGTTGGGGATGTACCTTATAATTTTGAAGATTCTTTAAGGGGACGTAGTATTCCAAGAAATGGAAAATCAATATTTCGTCTCTGCATAGCGTCATGTTATTTTAGTGTCAGTTATTGTTTTATAACACATTTTATATATTCAGTTGGCATAGTTTCCGTCTGTTGTACTGGAGAAGGAAACTAACAAAAAATATGGAGGCTATTTTTTGGTTGGAGGATTAATGATATATGTGATCCAGCTTTTCTTAGGTACTTAGCATTACCGCCATCGACATTATCTACTTTACATTTCTACCAAATTGTTCTCATATGACACTTTTCTGAAAAAGTAGATTTTCTTTAAGGTCTCTTACAGATGGCACTCTTGCAAATAGAGATGTGCGGACATCTGTTTCATGAAAATGTGCAAACCTTCAACAGACTCCCTCCCATTCATTCACAGCATATGTCAAATCTGCAGATGAGCAAAGGTACTTTACTGAAACTTATGGACTCCAATCAAATCTCTTATTTGTGTTTTTATTTTGTTTTATTTGACTTTATTTTTGTTTCAGAAAGACATAGACAACTAAGGTTTTAAATTTTTCTTGGTTCTAAGTTGGTGCAGGTTGACCTGGGACAAGTAAACAATAAGCTCGTAGCAGAAAATTGAAATTCTGTTGGTAAAAAGGTGAGTTTGTAGTCAGGTAAGGACATGAAGACTGTTCTCTTATCTTCTGCTTGACATGTTATGTCATTGAATTTCTTGAACCTTGAATTACTCTCTCTTTTTTCTTCTTCACTTTTTTGTGTGTGTGTGTATGTGTCTAAGACTAGATTATCTGTTAATGTATTAATGCTAAAAAAGTGAAAAAGCTTTCATAATTTGACAACCATTAACAGGTAATATCTCAAAATCTGCCGTCTGCAACTTTTACTAGCATATAAAATTTCCAGGATCCATGTGCAATTTAGTGACACTTGTTTAGGTGAGTTGTGAAATTTGCTTGAAAAGTAACTTCGATACTACATTTTGTACTCACTTTATTTGCTGAGAAGACTGAGAAAAGGAGAAGTTGAACAACAATTTTTCTGTTTTTGTAAATTGTATATTATAAAACAAAATCTCCACATATCTATCATAGTATGTCTTCTTCCTCTAAGTGTGAGAAGGATGTCATGAACCCAGCCTTCTATATTTGAATTTGAACTTTTGTACACAGATTAATGCATTTGTTTTTATTTTTCATATGTCCAGCGTGCATTCTATTATGTATCCAAAACCAAAGATCACTTTGGCATCTGTTATTTGTGTAATAATCACACTGCTGCAAGTAGTACAGTTTTGTTTATTGTTACATTAAGAATAATTTGTTCTCAAAACTAGTTGCATCATAATATAAAATGAAACTGAAGAATCATTCCTACAAAGAACGTTCAGACGGTACTGTGATTTCAAGGCTCTGCCTTCTCTCTGATGTTGCTGTCATCAACTTTCAGGGATTCTGGCTGGTCTTGCTTATGGGCCATATCATAAGTTGCATGCAGACCAAAGAAGACATAGTAAATAAGCATTACTACGGTGCAGATTCCAAATCTTTCAAAAGCTTTATGACCCAGAGAGCCCATAAGAAAAATGTTTGTTGCAATTGACAAGGATGGCAACCAAGGAACCAGTGGAAACCCCCCAAACTTTTGGTGACCTCTGCTGGGGTAAAAATACTGCCATTGCCAAAGTCCCAAAGAACCAAAGAGGAACTGTCACGACATAACCAACCCAACCATTGGGATTTAGTCCCCAGTAAGCCGAAGTCCACATGGAAGAAGCAATGATGATCAGCAAGAAATGACGCTTCAAAAGATGATGTTGTGGGGTGATTTCTCTCACGTAGTACCTCCTCACTAGAAGTGCGACAGCCATCATCATGAAGATAAAGAGTGTGCTCACTGATAACAGACCTGCCAAGACATCCAAGCTCGAAAACAAAGCAATACAACCACTTGGAATGACAATCAAGACTAGCATTTATGGGGGTTCCTGTCTTTGGATGGACAAGAGCAAACCATGGTGGTATCATGTGGGCTCGTGCAATATGAGTGATATACCGTGCCTGTCCAAGTGTCCCGACCAGAAGAACAGTGGTCATTCCCTTCAGGGCACCTAGGGCAACTAGGTACTTGGCCCATGTCATGCCCACACTTTGAAATGCTACAGAGTAGGCTACATTTGGGTCTATATCTGTGTATTTCTGCATCATAGGCAGTGAAACTGCCGTTAAACAATATACGACAGTGATGATTGACATTGATCCAATTAATCCTATCGGTATGTCCCTGGATGGATATTTGGTTTCTTCAGCCATGGTGGCGATATTGTCAAATCCTCCGTAAGCAAGGTAAACAATTGCAGCTGCTTGAAAGACTCCTCTAGCCCCAAACGGAAAAAAGGGTTTCATATTTGATGGGTTGGCATGGATAAATGCTGCAATTATCACAAACAGAATTACAACATTATTGACTACAGATGCTATCCAGTTTAAGTAAGAGGTCTTCCTGGTGCTGATCATTGCAATTGTTGCAGCTATTGTCAGAACCGCAACAGCTATTGGGTCAAGTAGATTGAACCCCTCCGTCAGATTTGTATGGATGCGTAATGAGTTGGAGGGACGATTCAAGAGTGATGTGAAGTAAGAAGTCCATGATCTAGCAATTGCTGCACTTCCGACAATGCCCTCAAGAAGTATGTTTCCTGCTGTTGTGAATGCTATAAAGTCTCCTAATTCTGTCCGCAGTTAAGCAAAAGCTCCACCTGCCACAGGGACTTCCACTGAAAATTCTGTGTTGGAGAAGACAGAGAGCATTGCCGAGACACCGGAAGCAACATAGGACAAGACAATAGCTGGTCCAGCATGGTCATGAATTTCTTGCCCAGTAAGCACAAAGATGCCTGCACCAATTACTGAACCAAATCCAAACCAGATGAGATCCCACCATGTGAGGCAACGCTTCATGTCATTTTCACTTCGCTTTGGAAGTTCCCCAATCTCATTGTTATCATCTGATCTGCTTATGAGACGGTTCTTGAACCTGTAGCCTGTTTGTGACAGGGCGGTCCGATATGTACTCCAACTTTGAAAGGATTCTTCTGGTAGGAAATCTTGTTTGCTCCATCACCAGTAACTTCTTGGCTGAACCTCTTCACCCACTACTCCCATGGAACCCATTTTTCTATTTTTCCCTTGTGTCCTTCCCTAGCACTTATCTCTTATGGCAATGTAAAATGCTAGAATATGGGATTCTGTCCTGAGATTTAGAATCTTATCTCCTAGTTCCTGAATTATTTCTTGAATTATTGATAGTGAAACTGAGGTTGTGAGCTCAATGCATAAGTCAAATGATGCAGACGATTTAAGAGACTTGTAAAAGCTTGTTTTAACTTACAAGTCTGGTGGGCTGATTTTCTTGGGTTGTTTGGTATATGTGATATGATTTGTTCAGAAGACTGTAATGTTGACTTGAATATTGGCTACTTGCATTGCCATTTTGTGTGAAGTTTCCACTGCTTGGCCGGGTTGTCTGTCTTTATCTACCGAAAAATAAATGGAGATACTGCCGTTTATGAACAAGCCAGAAATAATAAATATCTTTTATTATTACTAGCTTATCCGTACGCTCTTCCGCGCTTGCGAGAGGTTTTTTTTTTAAAAAAAAAAATTAAAAATTTAAGAATTAAAAAAGATAATGGGCAGTTGTGTTTCATAAAAATAGGATTTATTATCTGATTTTCCTTTTAATTTAAAATTTTAAATATGAAAAAATGGGAATTTACCATATTATCCTCATTTAATTAATAATTTTAATTCTTAATGATTGGATTAACTAAGGGCATTTTATGGTATTTTGAATGTTTCACCATTCTCTGTCTTTTGTTTTATATATACTAGCCTTTCTGCACGCGCTTCCGCGCAAGCGAGAGGTTTTTTTTTAAAAAAAATTTAAATTTATTTTAGAATTAAAAAAGATAATGGATATTTGTGTTCCATAAAAATAGGACCCATTATCTGAATTTTCTTTTAATTTTAATTTTTTAATACGAAAAATTGTGAATTTACCATATTATCCTCATTTAATTAATAATTTCAATTCTTAATGTTTGCATTAACCAAGGGCATTTTCTGGTATTTTGAATGTTTCACCATTCTCTGCCTTTTGCTTTATATATATAGATAGATATATATATCTAAAGATTAAATATCGGTCCTTATTTTCACGAGATTGATGGACTATTGGCCTCTTAGTGCATACCACGACCATTTTTCCTGTGCATTATAAAATGCCATATAACAAACTATGCACTTGTTTTTACATATATATAATCATGCCTCAGAGCTGCAAATTAAAGATCGTTTAGTTAAACAAGAGATTTTGTAGCTCAAGTAGTTAATAGCGTTACTTTTTAATTTTATGTTTGATTCCCCTGAATATCCTTTTGTAGCAAAAAGAATTATTTAATTAAGACATAAAAAAGAAAAAGAAGGTATTTCAAGAAGAGCCTTTTATTTTTTGGGGTCAAAAGTCAAGAAGAGCCTTTGAAATTGATCCTGGATGATGATGAAACGTTCTTTAATGAGCACAAGAACAAGCAATAGCAATACACTTTCCTGTTTTTTTTTTTTTTTTTTTTTTTGGTGAAGTGTTTTTTTTTTTTTTTCAAATATTCTTTCTTCAAATAAGTTTATGGAAGAAGAATTTGCAATTAAACATGTAATTACAAATTTGTAATTGTCTATAGCACTCTTATAAATGGTCTTTGCGGAGAAGGAAAACCAGATGAAGCCAACGAAGTATTCAGTGAAATGGTGAGTAATGGTTGCATGCCCAATTCCTTCACTTATAGTTCTTTAATGAGAGGTTTCTTCCAGACAGGTCAGAGTCAAAAAGCCATTCTTTTGTGGAAAGAAATGGCAAACAATATGCGTAATGAGGTCTGTTACAGTGTCCTAATTCATGGTTTATGTGAGGATGGTCAACTCAACGAGGCCTTGATTGCCTGGCAGCAGATGTTGGGCAGAGGATACAAACCTGATGTTGTGGCTTACAGTTCAATGATTCATGGCCTTTGCCATGCTGGTTTGGTTGAGCAGGGTTTGAAACTTTTTAATGAAATGCTTTGTCAGGAGCCTGAATATCAACCAGATGTCATCACTTATAACATACGTTTCAATGTATTCTGCAAGCAGAGTAGCATCTTGTAGGAAATCAGTTTGTATAATATCAATTAATATCAATACTGTTGTAATTAGGATTTACTTTCCTAGTAAGTTCCCTAGAATAGAGGACACGTTTCCTAGTATACTTAGAACTCTCTTGTATAAAACCAATTGTACCTATCAATGAAAATAATTCTCTTCCAATATCATATTTACATGGTATCAGAGCAGGACATCAAACCCTAGCTCTTCATATTTCTTTTCCTACGGCACCTTACCTTCTCGTGCCGCATAACTTCAGCTGCCGGAAACCATGAGTGATTCCTCTGGCACATTCAAGGTTGAACCTTCAAGTCCTTGCTACATCAATAATTCAGATCATCCAGGTTTGGTAATTGTACCAAAGCCTTTGAATGGAGATAATTATGCAACGTGGCGCAGATTCATGACTATTTCATTGAACGCAAAGAATAAATTGGGTTTCGTTGATGGAACTCTCAAAAAGCCGTCATCGGAATCCACTCCTGATGAACACGCGGTATGGATGCGCTGCAACGACATGGTTTTCTCCTGGATTGTCAACACTCTTGATCCCGAAATCAGCGATAGTGTCATATATTGTACCACGGCCTGCGAGATTTGGGAGGATCTCCGTGAACGATTCTCTCAAAGCAACGCTCCTCGTATCTTCCAACTTCAACGGGAGACTTCATATTTGACACAAGATCAATTGTCAGTTGCTGCCTATTACACCAAGTTGAAAGGTCTTTGGGATGAACTTGCTTCCTACACTGATTCTTCTACATGTACCTGTGCAACCCATGGTGATCGCAACAAACTCATGCAATTCCTTATGGGATTGAACGAGTCTTATAGTGCTGTTCGTGGTCAAATTCTCTTGATGAATCCCTTGCCGTCTGTTAGGCAAGCATATGCCTCCATCAGCCAAGAAGAAAAGCAACGCACGCTTGGAGCCTCACGAGCTGCTGCTGGAACTTCCGATACTGCTGCCATGGCTGTTCGAACTGGACGTCCTAATCAGAATCGATCCACCAATCGTGAGGATCGTCGCATTGACAGGACAGACCAAAATCGTTCCCAGACCTCCACCCGTGATGATCGCCGCGCTGGATCTTCAAGAAACCGACCCCATTGCACCCATTGTGATGACGATGGCCATCGTATTGATACCTGCTGGAAGCTTCATGGGTATCCAGAAGGTCATCCACGCCACAAACCTAAGAAAAAGCATGATGGTCCATCTTCCAATCATGTTTCGGAAGGCCCAACCAAGGATACGATGCAGTCTGTTATGTCCGGCCTTTCGGACCTTCAAATTCAGCAGATGTTGGCTATCATGCATGACAAATCAGTTTCTGACAAGAAATCCCAGGTCCATGCAGCTGCCACCAACACAGGTTTGTCAAAATTAAAATTTCAGCGCTGGATTATCGACAGTGGCGCGACTGACCACATTGTTTCTTCTCCAAAATTGTTGGTTCATCGTAATATTGATCATTCTGTGCAACCGGTTCGTATGCCTAGTGGGGAGAAGGCTTCAATTACTACAACATGATCATTCCCTCTCAATTCTACTTATACTTTGCGTGATGTGCTATGTGTACCTACTTTCACAGTAGATTTGATGTCTGTGAGTAAGCTTACAAAAAATTTGAATTGTTCAGTGACTTTTTTCCCATATTATTGCGTTTTGCAGGACCTTGCTACGAGGAAGACGATTGGTTTGGGTAAGCAACATGACGGGCTTTATTACTTGGTGGCACTATTGGCGGAGACAACCCCCAACACAACCCACCAAAATCCCGCTCACCGTCCATCCTGCAATCACACTGTCACCACTACCGACCTTTGGCATCGTCGTCTTGGCCATGTTTCTTCCTCCAGATTACATTTTATGTCTAAGCATCTACTAGATTTCCCTTTTGTCTCTAATAACGCTTGTCATGTTTGTCCCTTGGCAAAGCAGAGTCGTCTCCCTTTCGGAACAAGTTCAATCTCATCTGTCAAACCATTTGATTTAATTCATTGTGATATTTGGGGCCCTTATAAGCATTCGTCAATTTCTGGTGCCCATTATTTTCTTACAATAGTTGATGATTTTTCTCGCTTTACTTGGGTATTTTTAATGCGCCATAAACATGAGACTCAACATCTTTTAAAAACCTTTTTTTCTTTTGTTGGCACTCAATTTGATTCCCAAATTAAACAGCTTCGTGCCGACAATGGGGGGGAATTTCTTTCTCTTCAGACTTTCTTTCATGAACAAGGCGTCATTTTTCAACACTCTTGCGTTTATACGCCTCAACAAAATGGGGTCGTAGAACGTAAGCATCGCCACATCCTTGAAACGGCTCGTGCTTTAAAACTTCAGGCTAATCTTCCTTCAAAATTTTGGGGGGAATGTGTTTTAACTGCAGTTCATCTCATCAACCGTTTTCCTACTCCTCTTCTTTCTTTTCACACTCCTTTTGAACGTCTTTATTCCAAAACACCATCTTTCTCTCATCTCCGTGTTTTTGGTTGCCTTGCATATGCCACTAATGTTCATGTCACACATAAATTCGCTCCTCGTGCAATTCCATCTGTTTTCCTTGGTTATCCCCTCGGCCAAAAAGCTTTCAAACTTTATGATCTTGAGTCTCACAAAATTTTCACAAGTCGTGATGTTAAGTTCCATGAAAATATTTTTCCCTACCACACTTTTCCTTCCCCATCACTTTCGGTTCCCTCTGCCTTTCCGGCACCTCCTTTCCCTTCTGACGTCGACCCCATTTTTTCTTCTTCTCCAGCAGCTCCTTTACCTGAGTCGACCCCCACCAGTCCACATCCCCTGCCTTCGTCCCCACCTGACACCACCACCGCGCCTGCTGAGCCCAGTCCACCTTTGCTCTCATCCCCACCAGCTGGGCACGTCCCCGGTTCACCCGTCACCAGTCCACATGCACCCGCACCTGACCCACCCCCTCTCCGCCGATCTGAACGCATCCCTGTGCCTTCCGTTCGCTTACGTGACTACATCTGCAATCAAGTCATGTTGCCCATCCCTGATCACTCGTCTTCTTTACTGCCGGGTCCTACTAAAGGTACACGTTTTCCGCTCTGCAATTTTCTCTCATATCATCGTTATTCCCCCACTCACTTTGCTTTCATTGCAAAAGTCAGTACTATTGTTGAACCCAGTTCTTATGAGGACGCTGCTCCCCACTCTCATTGGCAAGAGGCCATGCAGTCTGAATTGCAGGCTTTGTCTGATAACCACACTTGGAGTCTTACTCCGTTACCTGCTGGAAAGAAGCCCATTGGTTGTCGGTGGGTGTATAAAGTCAAGCTTAAGTCTGATGGCTCGGTTGAGCGCTACAAAGCCCGGTTGGTTGCTAAAGGTTTTACTCAGCTAGAAGGTGTTGATTATCATGATACCTTTTCTCCTACTGCCAAAATGCCCACTATCCGCTGCCTTCTCGCTCTTGCTGCCGCCCGTAATTGGTCCCTTCATCAGCTTGATGTCAACAATGCTTTTCTTCATGGTGATCTCCATGAGGAAATCTACATGCTCCCTCCACCTGGTCTTCGGCGACAGGGGGAGAACTTGGTATGTCGCCTTCATAAATCTCTTTATGGTTTAAAGCAAGCTTCTCGTCAATGGTTTGCTAAGTTTTCTCAGGCCATTTGTTCTACTGGTTACATTCAATCTAAAGCTGACTATTCATTATTTACACGCCATAAGGGGCACTCTTTCACAGCATTATTGATTTATGTTGATGACATTGTTATCACGGGCAATGACCCTATAGCTATCTCGGCACTCAAGGCTTTTTTGCACCGTCATTTTCGTATTAAAGATCTTGGAGATTTGAAATAATTTTTGGGGATTGAGGTATCAAGATCAAAACAGGGCATTTTCTTATCTCAACGCAAGTATGCATTGGAAATTTTGAAGGATGCAAAACTCCTAGGTGCCGCACCTGTTGATTTTCCTATGGAAAAAGGTCTTAAGCTCTCAGATAAGGGTGAATTACTTAAAGATCCAGCTCAGTATAGAAGACTCGTTGGTCGCTTGATTTATTTGACCATCACAAGGCCAGATATTACTCACTCTGTTCATGTCTTAAGTAGGTTTATGCATGCCCCACGTAAACCTCACATGGAGGCTGCACTTCGTATTCTTCGTTATTTAAAAAAATCGCCAGGTCAAGGCATATTATTGTCTTCTCAGAATGACTTGACTTTGCGTGCCTTCTGTGATTCTGATTGGGCAGGTTGTCCTAATACTAGAAGGTCCACTACAGGCTATTGTGTGTTTTTGGGATCTTCTTTAATTTCATGGAAATCGAAGCGGCAGAAAACTGTATCTTTATCATCAGCAGAAGCTGAATATAGATCTATGGCAGCAGCATGTTGTGAGTTATCTTGGCTTCGATCCCTCCTCAAGGATTTGCGCATTCTTCATCGTCAATCTGCTTTGTTGTATTGTGACAACAAGGCAGCTTTACATATTGCTGCCAATCCAGTATTTCATGAGAGAACAAGACATATTGAGATGGATTGCCATTTTATTCGAGATAAGATTCAGGAAGGTTTGATTGCCACACAACATGTGAGTTCGTCCTCTCAGTTAGCCGATATTCTTACTAAGGCATTGGGACGAGAAGAATTCAACAATCTTGTTCGCAAGTTGAGAGTTCTTGATATCCACTCTTCAACTTATCCACTCTTCAACTTGAGGGGGAGTGTAGGAAATCAGTTTGTATAATATCAATTAATATCAATACTGTTGTAATTAGGATTTACTTTCCTAGTAAGTTCCCTAGAATAGAGGACACGTTTCCTAGTATACTTAGAACTCTCTTGTATAAAACCAATTGTACCTATCAATGAAAATAATTCTCTTCCAATATCATATTTACACATCTCCCTTGCCATTGATCATTTAAATAGGATGCTGCATTGGGGTTGTGATCCCGACTCAGTTACATGTGACATCTTCCTGAGAAGTTTGAAGAAAAGCTTGACCTGCCTCAAGATGGGAGGGAGTTCCTAAATGAGCTTGTTGTCCGGCTATTTAAGCAGCAGAAGATAGTAGGTGCTTCCATAATTGTAGAAGTGATGCTGCAAAAGTTTTTGCCACCCGAAGCCTCTACTTGGACAAGAGTTGTACAAGAGCTTTGCAAGCCTAAGAAGGTCAGAGCGGCCATTGACAAATGTTGAAGCAGCCTATATTGCTAATTTTGAAGATTGTTTTTTATACAAATTTGTCTTTGGATCAAAGGGGACATAGTATTCCAAGAAATGGAAAATCAATATTTCGTCTCTGCATAGAGTAATGTTATTTTAGTATCAGTTATCGTTTTATAACATATTTTATATATTCAGTTGGCATAGTTTCCGTCCGTTGTACTGGAGAAGGAAACTAACAAAAAATATGGAGGCTATTTTTGGGTTGGAGGATTAATGATATATGTGATCCAGCTTTTCTTAGGTACTTAGCATTACCGCCATCGACATTATCTACTTTGTTGTAAAAGAAGAATAAGTAAAGAAGAATAGGTGAAGCCCACATAGCCAACTAACATCCACTAAACCTAACCACACACCCACCAAACCAAACCACTACCCAATTGATTGAAGAATATTAATGATGTTGTTGATTGAAGAATATTAATGATGTTGTTTACCACTTATATTGTGAGGTGAACAACCAATGTCTTAGGCCTATAAATAGATACTTCCATCAAGAGAAGTTTACACACATAGAAGAGGAAGAGAAGGAAGAATGAGGGTGAGTGAGTTGAGAGGAAAGAGAGCAAGAGAGAAATTCTCCAAGAGAGAAAATTGAGTGAGCCATACATATTGTAAACACAAAGTTGTAGCCCTATTATTTTACATAGTGAAAAAGTTACTGCTGCTGCTCTCCGGGGATGTAGGCATAGCCGAACCTCGTTAAATACTGTGTCTCATCTACTTTACGTGAAGCTCAATATTCGCACATATACCAGTTCATTTTATAACATACTTTACATTTCTACCAAATTGTTGTTCTCGTGTGACACTTTTCTGAAAAAGTAGATTTTCTTCAAGGTCTCTTACAGATAGCACTCTTGCAAATAGAGATGTGCGGACATCTGTTTCATGAAAATGTGCAAACCTTCAACAGACTCCCTCACATTCATTCGCAGCATTTGGCAAATCTGCAGATGAGCAAAGGTACTTTACTGAAACTTATGGACTCCAATCAAATTCTCTTATTTGTGTTTTTATTTTGTTTTATTTGACTTTATTTTTGTTTCAGAAAGACATAGACAACTAAGGTTTTAAATTTTTCTTGGTTCTAAGTTGGTGCAGGTTGACCTGGGACAAGTAAACAATAAGCTCGTAGCAGAAAATTGAAATTTCTGTTGGTAAAAAGGTGAGTTTGTAGTCAGGTAAGGACATGAAGACTGTTCTCTTATCTTCTGCTTGACATGTTATGTCATTGAATTTC
This sequence comes from Prunus persica, assembly GCF_000346465.2. Lineage (NCBI taxonomy): Eukaryota > Viridiplantae > Streptophyta > Magnoliopsida > Rosales > Rosaceae > Prunus > Prunus persica. The sequence continues at coordinate 6,417,402 of NC_034012.1, read as the reverse complement.
TTGAACCTTGAATTACTCTCTCTTTTTTCTTCTTCACTTTTGTGTGTGTGTGTGTATGTGTCTAAGACTAGATGATCTGTTAATGTATTAATGCTAAAAAAGTGAAAAAGCTTTCATAATTTGACAACCATTAACAGGTAATATCTCAAAATCTGCCTCTGCAACTTTTACTAGCATATCAAATTTCCAGGATCCATGTGCAATTTAGTGACACTTGTTTAGGTGAGTTGTGAAATGTGCTTGAAAAGTAACTTCGATACTACATTTTGTACTCACTTTAGTTGCTGAGAAGATTGAGAAAAGGAGAAGTTGAACAACAATTTTTCTGTTCTTGTAGATTGTATATTATAAAACAAAATATCCACATATCTATCATAATATGTCTTCTTCCTCTAAGTGTGAGAAGCATGTCATGAACCCAGCCTTCTATATTTGAATTTGAACTTTTGTACACAGATTAATGCATTTGTTTTTATTTTTCATATGTCCAGCGTGCATTCTATTATTTATCCAAAACCAAAGATTACTTTGGCATCTGATATTTGTGTAATAATCACACTGCTGCAAGTAGTACAGTTTTGTTTATTGTTACATTAAGAATAATTTGTTCTCAAAACTAGTTGCATCATAATATAAAATGAAACTGAAGAAGCATTCCTACAAAGAACCTTCAGACGGTACTGAGATTTCAAGGCTCAGCCTTCCCTCTGAGTTGCTGTCATCGACTTTCAGGGATTCTGGCTGGTCTTGCTTATGGGCCATATCATAAGTTGCATGCAGACCAAAGAAGACATAGTAAATAAGCATTACTACGGTGCAGATTCCAAATCTTTCAAAAGCTTTATGACCCAGAGAGCCCATAAGAAAAATGTTTGTTGCAATTGACAAGGATGGCAACCAAGGAACCAGTGGAACCCCCCAAACTTTTGGTGACCTCTGTTGGGGTAAAAATACTGCCATTGCCAAAGTCCCAAAGAACCAGAGAGGAACTGTCACGACATAACCAACCCAACCATTGGGATTTAGTCCCCAGTAAGCCGAAGTCCCTATGGAAGAAGCAATGATGATCAGCAAGAGAATGACTAGTTTCAAAAGATGTTGTTGTGGGGTGATTTCTCTCACGTAGTACCTCCTCACTAGAAGTGCGACAGCCATCATCATGAAGATAAAGAGTGTGCTCACTGATAACAGACCTGCCAAGACATTCAAGCTCGAAAACAAAGCCAAACAACCACTTGGAATGACAATCAAGAGTGTAGCATTTATGGGGGTTCCTGTCTTTGGATGGACAAGAGCAAACCATGGTGGAATCATGTGGGCTCGTGCAATATGAGTGATATACCGTGCCTGTCCAAGTGTCCCGACCAGAAGAACAGTGGTCATTCCCTTCAGGGCACCTAGGGCTACCAGGTACTTGGCCCATGTCATGCCCACACTTTGAAATGCTACAGAGTAGGCTGCATTTGGGTCTATATCTGTGTATTTCTGCATCATAGGCAGTGAAACTGCCATTAAACAATATATGACAGTGATGATTGACATTGATCCAATTAATCCTATCGGTATGTCTCTGGATGGATTTTTGGTTTCTTCAGCCATGGTGGCGATATTGTCAAATCCTCCATAAGCAAAGTAAACAATTGCAGCTGCTTGAAAGACTCCTTTAGCCCCAAACGGAAAAAAGGGTTTCATATTTGATGGGTTGGCATGGATAAATGCTGCAATTATCACAAACAGAATTACAACATTATTGACTATAGATGCTATCCAGTTTAAGTAAGAGGTCTTCCTTGTGCTGATCATTGCAATTGTTGCAGCTATGGTCAGAACAGCAACAGCTATTGGGTCAAGTAGATTGAACCCCTCCGTCAGATTTGTATGGATGCGTAATGAGTTGGAGGGACGATTCAAGAGTGATGTGAAGTAAGAAGTCCATGATCTAGCAACTGCTGCACTTCCGACAAAGCCCTCAAGAAGTATGTTTCCTGCTGTTATGAATGCTATGAAGTCTCCTAATTCTATCCGCAGGTAAGCAAAAGCTCCACCTGCCACAGGGACTTCCACTGAAAATTCTGTGTAGCAGAAGACAGAGAGCATTGCCGAGACACCGGAAGCAACATAGGACAAGACAATAGCTGGTCCAGCATGGTCATGAGTTTCTTGCCCAGTAAGCACAAAGATGCCTGCACCAATTACTGAACCAAATCCAAACCAGATGAGATCCCACCATGTGAGGCAACGCTTCATGTCATTTTCACTTCGCTTTGGAAGTTCCCCAATCTCATTGTTATCATCTGATCTGCTTATGAGACGGTTCTTGAACCTGTAGCCTGTTTGTGACAGGGCGGTCCGATATGTGCTCCAACTTTGAAAGGATTCTTCTGGTAGGAAATCTTGTTTGCTCCATCTCCAGTAACTTCTTGGCTGAACCTCTTCACCCGCTACTCCCATGGAACCCATTTTTCTATTTTTCCCTTGTGTCCTTCCCTAGCACTTATCTCTTATGGCAATGTGAAATGCTAGAATATGGGATCCTGTCCTGAGATTTGGAATCTTATCTCCCAGTTCCTGAATTATTCCTTCAATTATTGATAGTGAATCTGAGGTTGTGAGCTCAATGCATAAGTCAAATGATGCAGACGATTTAAGAGACTTGTAAAAGCTTGTTTTAACTTACAAGTCTAGTGGGCTGATTTTCTTGGATTGTTTGGTATATTTGATATGATTTGTTCAGAAGACTGTAATGTTGACTTGAATAATGGCTACTTGCATTGTCATTTTGTGAGAATCTCTCACTACTTGCATTGCCATTTTGTGTGAAGTTTCCACTGCTTGGCCGGGTTGTCTGTCTTTATCTACCGAATAATAAATGGAGATACTGCCGTTTATGAACAAGCCAGAAATAATAAATACCTTTTATTATTATTAAACATCGGTCTCGCTTTCACGAGAGTGATGGACTATTGGCCTCTTAGCTCATACCACGACCATTTTTCCTGTGCATTATAAAATACCATATAACAGACTATGCACTTGCTTTAACATCTATTTATAGAATCATATGCCTCGGAGCTGCAAATTAAAGATTGTTTAGTTAAACAAGAGATTTTGTAGCTTAAGTGGTTAATAGCGTTATTTTTTAATATGAGATTTTATGTTTGATTCCCCCGAATATCTTTTTGTAGCCAAAAAAAAAAAATCTTTAATTAAGACAGAAAAAAGAAAAAAAAGGTCTTTCAAGAAGAGCCTTTTATTTTTTGGGGTCAAAATTCAAGAAGAGCCTTTGAAATTGATACTGGATGATGATGAAACGTTCTTTAATGAGCACTAGAACAAGCAGTAGCAATACACTTTCCTTATTTTATTTTATTTTTTTCGTGAAGTGTTTTTACTTTTTTTTTTTCAAATATTCCCTCTCCAAATAAGTCTATGGAAGAAAAATTTGCCATTAAACATGTAATTACAAATATGTAAATGGCATTGATCTAAGCTTTTAGTGAAGTCAAGGCTGTGAAATTGATGTACCTGGGCTACTATCCGTCCATGAGCAATCCTTTACTTGCAGTGAAGTCAAGGCTGTGAAACAAAATTGAACACTGAGGCCCCCATGCAGTGATCCAATTGGAATTTGTAGGAAAATTCAAAGATGAGTTTCAACTATTGGAAACAGCGTGTAGAAAATTCAAAGATATAATTCAAATTCAAAGTCTTGATTTAAATCAATCAGCTGTCAATTTTTTGGACTTAATTAAAGATTAAAATGTACATGTCCATACAAAACTCAATTTTCCTCCCGCAGTTTCTTATCACAAAATGCCCACTGATAACAACTGTTTCTTCTTCCTTGGGACAAACAACAATATCTTGTTTGAATGAAACCTATTGACCAGTGAACCGGAGGGAGCTCATACAAGTTATGTTTCTTGTTGAATGAGATGAATTGCAAAAATCATGCTTTCCACGTCCCTCTCATGCTAACAGTTTATGGCTGAACAAGACTGGCACTAAAAATGCATAAAAAATTAAATAAAGAGCTATCATCTCCAGGATTTCCAAGCCTTGCTCATTTTAGCACCAACATATCTCATGGCAGTAATGCCACCAGCAGCCAGGAGACCAGACACGGCCTGTCTTGCACTTGAAACCATGACCTTTCGCTGCAGAATAGTCTGCATGCATTTAGCAGCCTCGTCTTTGGAGCCAATCACAATTTCCTGAATAACTCGACCTGCAATTGAAGTACAAGAGTGTAATGATTGACTACAATCCAGATTCAAGAGTTACAAGTACATATGTTAAACTACCACCCTAGTTAAAACACAATCACTATCACTTTTCCATTTATAACAAACAAGCAATATTTTCCTAAAAAACTTTGGGATCTGGTATAATCATTAAATCTGAACTCAGATCAATCCTTAAGAAACCTTTGTCCTTGTAAAGCCACTGCAGATGAGTTAAGGTTCATACCAGAGTCACACAGTACTTTCTTTTCTCCTAGCTTCATCGCCATTTGGCTTCTGACCATTGGGGGCAGAGAAGAAACGAGAGATTGAGCTGCTGATAAACCGCCATCCTGTTTTAACATGTAATAATGTATCTTAAGCTTCAAAGCAATGAACTGTAGACTACACAGCATAACTTTCTGAAGAATTAGCCATCTAGTGAAGTCTTAAAGTTGGTATCTAGCTTAAGTTCTAAAACATGCAATGAGGTTCCATACACCCATTAAATCAACGCTTCTGTTTTTATTTTTTCTTATTCTTTTTCAACATTTATAAGAAGCTATAAATCAACTCTTTGTCCGTAAAAGTAATGTTGGATCGAGTTCACACTGCAACCTAAGGGTTAGAATAGACCTGAGATATGATTGGTTGAGTATTCCCAGATATTGAGCGTCTCAACAACTCTTTGGTCTCATACTCTTCAATAAATGGCTTATACATCGAACGGAACAATTCAAATTGCCCTTGTACTATTTTCTTCACCTGCGGTAGATAATGTAATTAAAGAAAATAGATTATGTTTGGCCATATAATCACAAGACCCAACAAGTGAATGAAAGTTTGTGGATTTATGTAACCACTGATTGAGCTTGAGCTTTACCTTATTTCTGTCCTCTGCAAAAAGCATACGCAAGTCGCCCATATACGAGAGGCTACATATTTTGGCATACAGTTCTTCCTGCATTAGTTGGAAAATGTTAGAACTCCAAAAAAATTTAAAATCATTGAGCAGTGACAAAGAATCAGACCTCAGTGAACTTGGATGGCAAAAGAAGGAGAGCTGCAGACATTGCAGCCCTCAAATTAACCGAGTTTACATTTGTGACATCCAGATTATCCAAAAGTACATGAACCTGTAGAAAAAAACATTGAAAACTCTCATGTTCAGAAATAAAGACAATATATGACCACATGAACTAGATGAGACAATCCAAGTCTTGAGTCTTCAACAGCATAGCATAAGAAGATGTATTTAGTTTTCATTCGTTTCAGGCAATTGGCGTGTGCCACAAAATATTTCAATAAGGTAAAAATTTGTTATATTGAATTAGTGAAAGGTTTTTTTTTTTTTTTTTTTTTTTTTTTCCCCCTAGAATTACGTCACTACAAGACTATCATTGAATATGATTGAAAGTTCTTTTAACTTTTATCATCCTATTGCAATGTCAAGGGTGCTGCTAGTTATAAAATAATGTAAAGTTAACTAAAATCAAAAGGAACGAAGGACAAATATGAAGCTGAAGATCAATCTTCCACAAGCATAAGGACACGCACAAAAATGAGAATCAATGAAGAAGACATACTGGTTTTTGTAATCGGCCACTCAAATAGAACCTCTCCCAATTTAGTATGTCCTGAACCAAGTCGTGCATGCGAACAACCCCATACTTGAACATCTGTAAAAAAATTACCAAGTGTGACGAATGTGTAACAAAATACAAGATGTGAAAGATAACAGAATGTGAACCAAAATACTATTTGCACTATCAGTTTAAAACATGAAATGAAGGCTCAGACACCAAAGCAACGGCCTAGACTTGAATCTACGAGTGACTGACTGATCAGTACCTTGTCGTCCCAGCTAACAAAAGGATTGAAGTGCACTCCTACACCAATTTCATCTGCAACGTCAGTAATCTAGCATGTATGGGTCTATTGTGTCAGAATCAATTAAAATAGAACCGAACATGGAAGCGGAGAGAGAGAGAGAGAGAGAGAGAGAGAGAGAGAGAGAGAGCAGTACCAGTCTTGCCCCACCAAGAAGCACCATCCACGCGGCATAATGATCGTTGTTCAATGTCAGATTCTAGTTGTACATACGCAAATTAGTAAACATCACGATTAATTATTGAAACATCCAGAAGAGACATATGGTATGTGTTGAAGTCTAAAGCTTACCTCGGAATGCCATTGTTGGGGATTTGATACACCAAGAATGCAATCTACCATGGTTGACTATCAATCCAGAAATCACAAATGCAAAGCGAAAGTTCAAAATTTATAAAGTTTAAGTAAACAAACAATTGTTAAAAGAGTGAAAAAGAGCTATAGAAGCAAAGTAGAAACCTTTGCACTGCCAGGATTGTTGGGGTGGAGAGATGAGCCATAGACACAGCAGAACTCAACAGGGGGAAGAGTTTTGAGAAAACTTTGAAGCTGGGCTTTGTCGTGGTTTTCCATACTAAGCTAGCAGTTCACAGGACATTAGTATTCTGAAGAAAGATTGAAGAGGAATTTCATCAAACACATCAAGTGCAAGCCAAGATGCGGTCTTTCAGAGTCAAACTCTTCATTCTTAGCTACACAAGTTCCATAATATTTTCGTCTTTCCAAATTTTCAAAGTAGTTATTATTATTATTTTTTAAATACAGGTTCTGCGGAAAATGGCAAATTCAGGGTTTAGGGTTTTGGTGATTCGGTTGGATACCTGATACTGGATGGATGCTATTCCTTTGTGGGTCCTTTATGGTCGGTTTTCTTCAAGGTCGGAGGCTAAAACGGTCATTTTATTAGGTTCTATTTTTTTTTTCATTACACAATTTAACTTGTTAGAAGGAAAAAAAAAAAGTGTTGCTATTTGAACCTTACCACCTAGGGATGGCAACAGACCGGTTCGGGACTGGGTATGGCTATACTATCCCGTCCTAGCTCTCCATCCCTGGTAAGAACTTTCAGGGATTTGATTTTTTTTTTTTTGGTGTGAAATCTCTCCTTCCTTTTTTGTGAACATAAAATGTGGTTTACATTAGTGTTGTGTTTTTCAGTTCAATTGAAAGGGAGCATAATCTCATAATCCAAAACAAGAACTTCTGAGCAAAAACAATTAAGATTTTAATCCGCTCAATCCATACAATCACAATGCCGGATAAAAAACCAAACTTGGGATCTTAGAATCCCATGAGAGCCCTTTAAAGAAAATGCAGTGGAATCTCACCAAATGTAATTACAAAAAACAAACCAACCCCCCCCCAAAAAAAAACTTGGACCTCCCACATGGAAAAATTAGCTACCACCTCCAGATGTTCCTGAGGACTCAGCAACATCCTTCAATCTCAATGGAGTGGCTACTTGTTCAATCATTTTACCTCTGTCTCCTACGCCATCCACAGCCCTGCTCAACCTCTTCAACCATATGTCATAGTCAACAGGGTATGGTGTTCCACAAAGGCTATCCACATAATCAGCAAATGCCTTTAGCAGAGCTGAAACCTCACCAAGCTGCTGTTGGATCGAACGCTTTGCCCAGCTTGTCTCCCTCCACTGCAAGGCAGATTCAATTGAATCCTGCTGCTGCATCGTTTCCCCACATATGAACAACATGAGGTAAACAAGGCTTTCAGCATCTGATGATGGACAAAGTTTCCCGTGCTGAAGTGCATGAGATGAAGAGAACTGCAAGTTTATAGCTGGACTGTCCCGGTCTTCCAAAACTGCGCGGCCCCATGATATTGGAACATAGAAAATGTTGTTTCTTGAGCCTTGTTCGTCAACAACACGAATTATGTTTTCTGGACAAATATCACCATGTTGAACATTTGCCATTGCTGCACTTCTTAGAGCAGCTAGGCAGTCTCTGCAGCAGCGAACTGCCTCCTCAGGGGAAAGGGGCCCATCTTGAGAAACTACATATGAAACCGGTTCACCAACTGGAGATGTCACTAGTATTGGAGTCCCACACAATGGATGATCGCATCGACCCCCCGGGGTCTGCTTCTTGCATGGACCAGAATGCAAAATTCGCCCAGACGCAATCATTTCCGGCAAATATTTGCTTGTAATTCCCTGATGCTTAAAGATGTTCAGTACTTTTGTTTGCCTCTGGACTTGATACCAAAGACTCATATCCTCCCAACATGGTTCAAGTCTGGACGGATGGGCACCAATGTATAAAGTCAGCAACTGTGTTGGATAATCTACACAAACAGCACTATAGAGGTAATGGTTCCCTCCTGGAAGAGAATCTTGTACTAGGAAGGTTTTCGGCTCCTGCTGTTGATCTTCCAGTAGCAAAACCTCACCCTGCTTAAGATTTAAACGTGATGCTTTATTTTTGAAAGCTTGATTATTATTCTGCTCAACTTCAACAATCTCTCCTTGCTGGTGACTAGATTGTTGGAAGGGAACCAGAACATTCTCATTCTCACTGAGGCAGAATTCCATCCTACGCTTCTGAAGCCGAAGGCTATGTTCTGAGACTAATGAAGCTATCGACCTCCTTGGTGGTCCATTCCATTGGACAATGGAGTAGTAAGTAGCCAAAAGTACCTGTAGAGTTCCTAGGTCCCCCCAATTTGCATTTCCAAATTTGTTCCATATTCGGTCCACTGGAGAAACACCAATTTCGGCATGATTTTTGATCCATTCAACCATGGACTTGTATGGATTAGTTGAGTTTAAATCTAATTTGCTAAGATCACCACCAAGTTTCACTACCCCTCCATATTTAGAATCTAGAACCAAAAGAAAAACAGAACTGTTCTTTGCAGTTCTAGTCTTGCTCAAAGACCTAGAAACAAGTATATGGAAACCATAAAAGAGGGCTTCACAAATAACGGGAGTTGATAGCTTCAACTCATTCCCTGACAATATATCTGGTTTAAATAGTGCAAACTCCATAATCTGATCCCAGTGAACTTGTTGATCACTTCCCATTTTTGATATCAAAGCTAAACCACATAGCTCTTTAAGCCTTCCCCTTGATATCGCCTTTTCTACAGTATAAAACTTGGATCCAAGAGAACGTGGACAAGATACAAACAGAGGGAGCTGACCTCTTTTGTGCCAAAATGCATGCCATAAACCACTCACTATGGCATGAAGGAAGTCTTCTAATGCAAGATACTCATCTTCATTTGGATCATTGGAAACATAAGGGGAGCATGGCATCCGGAGGAGTTGCTGAAACAAAGCACCCTCCAATGCTACATCAAGCTTCCGCAATTCATCGATCATGAAGGGAGCACTGAAACCATTGTCTGAATCTTCACATGAATTTTCCAGAACCCAATCCTCAAGACAATGCGTGAACAATTCAAGGTCAACAAGCTTCCTTGCATAGTCCTTTAGCCCCTTGGACACTCTTCTGGAAGGAGCATACTTGCTTGAAGCTGAAGTGCCAGATATACTATGTGTGGATATAACAGAGTTAGACCTCCTAAAACTACCATTTGAGCTATGGCCTGGAGATAAGTCCAGATCATTTTGCAGTAAACCAGATGTGAACTTTCTGAAACTTCCACTCAAACTTTGCTCAAAGGATGAATCAAAATCATTTTGTTGATAACCTAATTTCATTGCTAACACTTAGCACAACAATACCCAGGAGCAGGAATGTAACAATGAGCTGATTCAGAGATATTTGGGGAGTCTAGGACTTACATTTTCCACAACCCAAAAAAGAAAAACATGGTTTGCAAATGTCACAATATGAAGATGTGAACCATCATTCAAACAGAAGACAGAGGAAAAACGTGCAAGAGAAATGTACAGAAAAATGAATGAAAATGAAAGGTTGGAAATAGAGAGAAACTTTACTCCGAACCCAAGAGCTTGAAGAGTCCCGTCCAGATCCCTGAAGCACTGATGGTTGAAAAGGTGGTTGCAAATGTGAAAAGCATTTCAAGAATGCAGATGGGTTCTTCTTCTTCTCCTTGAAAATGGTTGTTTTTTTAATAACCAAAGAACAAAATGGCTGCTTTTTAACCAACAAATAATGGTTATCCTTCTTGTCTGTTGTTGTAGTTGTGGTGCATTGGCTTGGCCTCTTGGGAGGGTCGAGACACTCAACACCTCTCAGGAGGAGTCAGTAGGTGAAGAGGGGGGGAGAGAGAGAGAGAGAGGGTCTATATAAAGCTGAGACAGCAATAGAATAATATAAAGCTGAGGCAGAAGTGGCAATAACAGCGACAAGAAGCAAAGCTCTCAAGGCTAAAAGAAACCCAAGCGAAGCGACCTTTGTCTCTCTAAATCTCTATCCCCAAAAAAATGGGGTCATCTTGGTAGCTGGTCCCTTTGGTCCCATTCGACCCAGTGAAAATGACCATTCTTAATGTAGTGAAAAACTGAAACAAGTTCCGACCAAAAAATAAAAATAAAAACTGAAACAAATCAATATTTTTTACATAACAACATTCTTAAGTGGGGTTATTAAACTAATGAATATTAAAAGAAAAAGAATAATAGAAAGTTTAAAGAAGAAAAAAGGGTCAATTAGAGTCAACTCATCACTTGGTGATCTATACAAGGACGGATTGCAAAAGAAATTTATGTCATAGAAAATCAGGTAAAGTTCACTTGGGTGCCAAAATTTCAGGCTGAACTCATCTTTTCCTGTAATGATCACAGACAGTTGGATTGCAAAGTTGAGGCTGCTTTATTAACGTGACTGATCCCTGATTTATCATTACTATCTGAATCTGAAAGAAGAGCTTAAAATATTTGCTAGTTTGGAAAGGAAGCTAAATGATTGAGTTTAAAGCATATTGCTTGCATTGTAATTTATCAAGATTTACACCATGCCTTCATTTTGAGGAGCTAATGGTCAAGAAATCATGTGTCTTGTTTCAAATAAATCAACTTTTTCCCTTTTGGGACGCATGAAGGGATGGTTGCTACAAAGGCTACAGCTTTCCTCGCCCAGTCATTGGTTCCATGGTTCCACCACCAGACCAAAGCAATTCATTTCATGAAAACTAAATCTGTATGCCGGAAGATTAAATCATTTTGTTGACTGGTGGCATATTTCCCCATCAAATCAGAGAAAAGTGAGGCCTTAACAAACTGACGAAAGAGACCCGCGGTTAAGTAAAAGTTATCAAAATTTCTTTGATCAGGGGGACGAAATTTCAAAATAACAGCAGCAACAAGGAGAAAGGGCCTCAGCAGGATGACTTCTCTGAAGTAAGCCATTCTTTTGCTGCTTCCAAGTCAGGAAGCACAACCGCACCAGATTTCCTCCACTCCTCAGCATCAGATGTCTTAAACCTATCCAATAACAACGCATGCATCCCAATACTTGTTGCTGGCACATAGTCTTTGCGCATGCTGTCCCCTATGTGCAGAACCTCTTCCGGGGCCATATTTCCAGCCCTCTCAAGCGCAATCTCATAAATCCTTGGGTCTGGTTTCTCCACGCCTTCGATACCAGAGAACACGCCAAAGTCCCAATCAGATCCCTGAAAAAAATTGATATGATACCATCAGGGAGAGAATCATGCAAGCAAGACAATCCTAAGGGAAGCATGTTCAAGATACCGGCAACTTAAACAAGATTAATTTATTTACCTGGTTGACACCCAATGCTGGAAGAATTACATCTCGATAACGGTATTCCGCATTGCTGATAATTCCAACTTTAAGACCTTGTTCATGGACCCATCTCAGAAATGGTTGGGAGTCAGGAAAGATGGAATAAGGAGCAGAGGAACCAAAGGATGCATATATGCGTCGGAACACTTTCTCAAATGTCTCCTCATCGTAATGATATCCAGCCTATCAGAAAATCAAGATGCCCATTACATAATGCATGAATAAGGTAATTATTGAAGAAAATTTTATGCAAAGTCCTAGCTGATGAGTATTTATTGTCAGAATGCTACTAAGGGGGATGGTGTTCTCATTTTCTAGTTTAGCAAATTCTCTGAGTTAGTCGGTAGCACTGTCCCTCAAATAAATCAAGTACCACAAACCTTGCGAGGACATTAAATGATTGGAAACAAGCTAGTTATCACAATGAGCCCGGCCAAAAGATCTACTGGCCATATCCATTATCTTACCCTCATAAAGGAGTCTCTGACACAAGCTTTCCACCATACAATGTTGGGCATTTTTGCAGCATGTCCAAAACATGGATACTTGCTGGCCATATCTTTATATGCATATTTGAAGCCCTCATGCACCCTTTGGTAATCAGGGCATGGCAGCCCTACAGATTTGGCTGCCATGCAATAGTAGTCACCAAGCTCCCCCTTGTAAGCTAACAAGGTACCAGTAACATCCACTGTAATGCACCGCAATTTCGACAATAATGACATTGTAAAACTGTTGTGTGGTGAATCCTCAAAATCGAAAATTCCAGTAGGAACTTTCAGTATATGTTAGGATCAAAGCACCAAAATTGCCGCACGCAGATCAACCAACCTCTTCAGCAGTTCCAACTTTCCCTGCATTTTCATAATAGATTTATTAGGTTATGATATGAAAGTTCAAATTACATATAATGAGTGTTGACATAATTCTCTAGCTTTTATCTTATCACATTGCTGTCTGAGTAGCATCAGACTCAGATTTATATATATAGATGCAAAGGGGTCAAACAAATTATATCATTCTTTTCTCTATACTTTCTTCCTTGTAAAAATAAAACTAATATGAATGTCCTCTAATTCAAGTAGCTCAATGTACAAAAGTGGAATGGAAAAAGATGAGATGCATCAGCTATGTCTACATTTCCAACCTAAGCAATGCTTCTTGTCACAAGAAGATTAAACATTAAAAAGCATTGAACGCAGAGAAAAAAAGAAAAAGAAGGAATCAAGTACCAACATCACAAATCATTAATTACAGACTTGTGAAAGAATCCAACGTTAGAATGATATGGAAAGAGCCGTAGCTAGAATGAACGAGTCATTGCTTTAATTATCAGAATGAGTATGCCCTTCACCTAGCATTTGTTTCAACAAATGACAAAAGTAACAAATGCTGTACATCAAGATCAAATGATTTCTGAGCGGCATAGTTAATGGAGATCATTTGATACATTTGTCAGCTGTTAAAACAAATGTTAGGCCAAGGGAGCTGATAATTAAAGCAAGAATAAAAAAGATAACTTCAACAGGTTTTTATACAGTATCGTGATGATAATCAAAAGCCCTTCCCCCAACATTTAATTTTTGATATACATAAGAATTAAAGGATGAATCTTAAACAAATCCAACTTCTAAATCAGATTTTCAACTTACCCAGATGCCCAAATCACACCAGATGCCCAAATCACACCAAATTTTATTTGTATCAGCAAACGTTAGCCTTTCTATTCATCCCCAGCCACCAAAAAGAAAAAGTTAAGGCCTTGCTTAAAAATGCAGATACTCCAATCCATTTTTTAGATGGTTCTCTTTACCAAAAACCATCCAATATAAAATACATAAACAAAAACAATCGAGTCAACACTACGAATAAAAAATTCAGATTCAAAGCGTTAAAGAAGAAAACTGCAATAAATTATCAACCACAGAAATGAAACTAGTCCACCGATGAGATAAAGAAAAAAACAATATCATCGAGAAATGCAGCTTGAAAAAGATGAGATATACCAGCTGAGCTGACTCAAATTCTAATTGACACAGAAACAAAACAATCCCAGCATCCCATCAACAAGAAAAAGATTAAAAATTACTGAAGAAGAAGAGATTGTGAAGCATATCTACCCAGATGCTGAAAATGGAAGAGAATCCGAGTTTCTTAGGTGAAAACGCAAAAGTCCTTGAAGTTAGCTTGAGCTGCACATTCATGGAGCAGAAGGCAAAAAGCTCCTGTCTTTATTATATACAATAATAATCAAGCACCTTGCTTATCAAGCAGATTACTTCAAATACAGCAGCGGCAGTTAATTGTATCAGCGTCCCTGGATTTTGGTGGTTGATTCCCTAATTAATTGGTTTTAAAAATTTCACCCCTCACTTTTTCTTTTTTCTTTTTTAAGCCCCTTTTAACTCTTATAAGTAAACAGAAAATACTTTATACCTCGACTAGTTGCACATTTATCAGAAAATTTTGAAAGAAGAGCAGGTCATAAAAATAGAAAATACTTTGTTAAAATAATGTTAACATAAAAAAAATATCCACAAAAAAAAAGGCTTTTTTTTTTTTTGGCCATATGTTAATATAAAGTCAGAAACTTGTATAAAAAAAATCCAAAATTTAGTCAATTTATTTAGGGATATTATTGTCTGGGTAACTAAAAAAGTAAGTTTGAATGTAAATAATAGATTAATAAGTACATGTGGCACTATAAGATGCTTAATAGTAACACTGTTATTGGGTGAAAACGTGATTAATACTTTTCAAACCACTGAGAATTACAATTTGGTAGTCTTCTAAGGATGATATTTTTTTAATGAAACTTCTAATGATGATTTGGATCAATGGATTTTTATTTTTATTTTTTAAATTTTGATTAGCAAACTTTTGATTGATGTGATACTAGATATTGAGAGAGAGATTTTTTGTTGAAAAAGAATTCAAGCTGAGAAGCTAAAGCAGAAAAATGAATTTTGGGTGGCAAGTACAAATAAAATTTAATGCGGAGAACAAAAATTAATTTTGGGTTGTAAATATCAATAAATTAAAATTCGAGGGGTCACAATGCAAAGTTAACCAGAATTGAAACATTCAAAACCATGGACGCTTGTGGGATTGCCTCTGGTATTGTAAAACGGAAAGCACATTCCCTCATTCAGGTTTCCTTGGTTTATCCAAAGTTTCCAAACCAATTCATGCCAACCTCATAGGAGAGACCATGAGCTCACCCACCACACCCGTGAGATGGTGACACGTGTTACATACCAGTGTGAGGAGGGACCTAAATGTGACATGTGATTCTTTTCCTTCTTCAGATATTGCATCATGGCATAACAACATTAGGCCATCCAAGTCATCAATGGGGCAAATGGACTTTTAGTTCCTCTGGAACATATTCAAGAAACCCAAGTACAATGGATACTCTTACCAAATTTCATCAAGTTTTATGCCAAGAGGAGTTATAACAGACCCAAAATCCATCATGTGTTTTGAAAGAAAGTCATACAAATGAAACATACAATTCAAATGTTATATGCCAAATCATTTTCTCAATGTCATATCTAATTAGAAGAACACAGAGACTTAAGAGGCCTCAGCAGCTGGCTGTGTCACTCCACTCTTCACCAACAGTTTGCTCAGTGCATCTGGTGAGCACACCTGGTACTTCACTTTACCTGAAGGCAAGACGAAGACTTCAGCCAACTCAAGCTTATCGGAAGTCAGACTCGTGCTGTCCATTGTCTTGCTGAGCACCTTCAGTGCAAGCTGAACTGCCTCTTCTCTTGTTATTTCATCCTTGTAGTCCTGCTTCAGCATTGATTGTGCTGCCTGATTGTTTGCCCCAATGGCTGCAGCCTTCCAACCACCATAGTTTCCACTTGGGTCACTCATGTAAAGTTGAAAACCATAGTTTTTGTCCCAACCTGCAAATAGAAACGAAACACCAAATGGACGGAGCCCACCAAACTGCGTGTAACCTTGTTTGGTGTCACAGAGAGACTGGACTAGTTGTTCAACGGGCATTGGCTCTTGGTAAGCAAATGTATAGCGCTGTGCTTGGACCCTAGCTGTGTTGATAAGGATGTTGGCATCTGACATTATCCCGGCCACTGCACATGCGACATGGTCATCAATCTTGTACATCTTCTCAGTGGATGTAGAGGTCTGAAGGAGCTTGGAAGTCACTTTCTTTTCACCTACTAACACAACTCCATCTTTTGACAATATCCCAATTGCAGTCCCTGCATTTCCAATGGCCTCCATAGCATACTCAACCTGGTAGAGACGACCTTCAGGAGAGAAGATCGTCGTGCGGCTGTCATACCTTCGAGACATTTGATATCACGCTGAGAGAAGTACAATATTGAGATTGAAGAAAATATCAGCCCATAAGAAATGTATAACACAAAAGTATGTACATGGATGAGAACGTCAGTGCTACTGGAATATCAGTAGTCTGTATTTGTGCAGTATCAGTAGCAATTATGAAAATTTACATAAGCATGCGCGATTTTAAATGGAATTTTACGAAATGTAAACTGGTCAGTAACGCATAAATTAAGCATGTAAAGCCAGTCAGTAATACATCTAGGATTGAGACAGTATGAACCTTAGTATTAGAACAAAGGAATGACACCTCTTCAAGTGTCTCTTCAAATTAACCCTAAATCTAGAAAATGTGGAAAACAATAAATCAATATTTCTTGCAGCTTCAAGTTAATCAAGTTCTTATATAATAACATAATATCCATCACTTTATTTGGTGCGTACTCAAATTAGGAATTGAAGGGGTACATTTTGAAAAACTAATGTTAGGTTTGGTTTGTGAGAATTACTGTTTCAAACTTATAATGCATTCACTTTTGGCATAATATTATTGGAATCAGAAAATAATTCATAAGAGATTGACATTCACTACTACTTTTTGCAGCTGCATGCATAAAGCAGCTGCTTTACATGTGGTGCAGCAAATTTGACTGCAAAAACAGCTGAATCTGAAAGTTCTTAACACAAGTAAAAAAATTTATATAACACTGAAATTTCAACATTAAGGTGGAAAGATACACCTTCACCCCTCTGTCTGTTTCATGGTGTGGAAATACTGAAATATCAGTTGATATTTTGGTATATTGACCAAAATTTAATCAGTGGGTACTTGCGTGCAGATACTAAAATCCTAACAATTAAATATAAAGAACACATCTAACATCACTTACTTCAAAATTACTCTCTGCTGCAAAGTGCAATCACTAATGGATTCAGTAAACTACAAATACTACAATTGTCACTACAGAGAATTGCACTAATCCAACTAACTTTGATTTTTGTTTGTCAATTACTTGCCTTCCCATCATTATGAATCTAGTCTTCTAAAGAGACAGCTATGATATACAAGAAAGTTAACGTATACAAGTTACAAGATAAGTTTCATATATTTTAAGAAATTAGCCAATAACATAACCAAATCCCCTATATCTTCATCAGCTAATAACTTAAACAATCTCTTAAATCTTTCTCAGCTTCTCTAAGAGAAATCTACCTCCCAAGGTTATTCTATATTATTCTAATGCTCATATGATTATGTCTTATCCATTCAAAAAATCCTAAGATCAGTTTAACCTTACTTGCTTTGTGGATTTAATATTCAAATTCAAAATACAATTTAAGGTAAACAAAAGTTTATTGCACAAAAACATGTTGAAACATAAATTTCCTAGAGGAAATCAATCTATTCAACCAAATAAATGAAACTACAAATGGTCAGCTTTCCATCTAACCATTTTATAAACATCCATCATTCCATTAAGCAGATTGTTCAACTACAGGAACAATTTCACATATTTACCAGAGGCCAATAAGTGTTATAGCAATAGAAAACTCAAATTAATTTCCACATCCAACCAAGATGTTGTAACTTAACCATTCAAAGAAAATAAATTGACTTTCATTTAGCATCCAACAACGTCTCAGCACAGCAGACAAAGCCACTAGGTCAATAACACGCAGAGCTTAAGCATTGACCATTACAGAACACAAAATGGGAAGGAACGAATGGAATTAGACCCAGAACTAATACTCCAGATATTAGCCAGCAGTTTCGTTCTCATGAAATATTCTACTTCAAAGAGAAGGATTTATCTCAATATCCACGTTAAAACCCTATAACTTAATTAGAATCAGGGGCATCTTTTACATTCATTTCTGCCTCTAATTTCCTACCCAAACCGAAGAAAATTCTCGAAACCAACAAAACTAAGACAGTACTAACTAACAACTGACCTAAAAACTCAGAAAAAGAAAATATAACATAGGCAAACCCTTGGACTGCATTGGACTGAAATCCCATACACCATACCATATTCAAAAATTAAATAAACAAAAAATAATTCACCTTTTAGTTCTATTTGACTGCTACGAAGGCTAACACAACTAACCCAGAAAGAATTATTACGAATTCTTCCCAAATGGTGAATAATCTCACTCGACTGACAAAAACAAACGGTACCCATCATGGGTTTTCTCTCTAGAGCCCGAAAATTAGACAAACAAAACCATTCTCTAATTTTCTAACATTCTGGCAAGTATCAAACAGATCACTGACGAACACGGATTTCAGAATAAAATGAGAATAAATAAATAAATTCAGGAACAAAATCAGATGATGCACATACATATATGTGAAAGAGAGAAGAGAAGTGGACCTGATAGGTAGATCTCGTAGAATAGAGATTAGTCTGAGAAACACGAAAGCTGAAAGAGAGCTGAATGAAAGAGCAGGGGTGAGTGTCTGTGTGTGTATTTCTTCTGTCTTGCGCAAAAAGCTTAGAGCACAGTGGGTAATCTGGGCCGTCGGATTGAAACATGACTTGGATCAGCCCAAAAGCCCTTTTACCCGAACCTTTTGTTTTCGACCCGTTTAAGCTTTAGAAATATTTCCCTCAGTTTAATTGGATGTTGCATTTCTCCTGATTATTTATTATTTATCAACCAAATCTTCACCATTTTTTTCTTCTATAAATTGTTTTGGATGAAAGAATGCATTGACATTTGATTTTTTCCAAATAAATTTTCTTTCTCTGAATTGTTTTGGGTTTGTAGCTCTTTTGTTTTTCGTCAATTTTTCCTACTTGTATGTTTATGGTTATGATTAAAATGGTCATTTTAGATTGGCATTTAGAGTTTGGGATTCAAAGTTTATATTCAAATTGAATTATAACACAATGCAGTAAATCCGTAACTAAACATTTTATGAAGGTAACTTCGAAAAAGGCAAATTATCAAAACTTGAAATTGGTTTCAGAAAAGCATCAACATTATAACTTATTGTAATAAATAACTCAAATGCAAATACACAACTATTGCTCAGTTCCACCACAACATACAGCTCATGCAGGCGTTTTGATTCTGCAACTGATGTGGCGCAAGAATGACACAAAGTTACAACTGCACTATAATACAAATAAATATATATATACACACAAGGCACTCCCAAGAGCTTATCATTGGCTATGTGTTCTTGGTTGGTAAGAAATAATGAGCAATGCTAGAACCCCGTTTCACCGTGTTATGCCGCTTGTGAGGCCTGATCCAGGCACGAACTTCTTGTTGAATTTCTGGTGGTAACTCGTCAATGACTGAGGGGTCAATTTCATCAATATTGTAACTCCATGCTCCTCCCCTTCTATGTTCAATTTGAAATGAACCACACACATTAGAATCCCCAGCGTCTTCAGGAGGTCTTTCTTTTGGCAACTCTGATCGATTTTGATCCAAACAATTATTACTTCTAGACTGAATACCTGCATCATAAGTCAAGTTTAGAAAGAAACGCTGTGCAAAATGGAGAGAGCGAGGTGGGGCACAAAAATTACCAGGAGATAGTGGTGGTGCTTTGACATCTTCAGTATTTTCAACATGTTCTAGCTTTTGTGGAGCACA
The DNA here is from genome assembly GCF_000346465.2 of Prunus persica. Lineage (NCBI taxonomy): Eukaryota > Viridiplantae > Streptophyta > Magnoliopsida > Rosales > Rosaceae > Prunus > Prunus persica. Next base: position 6,397,656 of record NC_034012.1, on the reverse strand, counting down.
AGATGGATCTTGATTCTTAAAGAATCTCAATATTGAGCACGTTCTCTGTCATAATGTATCAACACAGAGTTAACCCAAATCTTCTACAAGCCCAACTGCCCAATTATGGGCATTTGATAGATAAGTCGTTAAAGAGATGATGGAAATGCAAATTTGAACCTTGTCTTTCACTGCTTTTCTTTTCTGCTCCTGTCTATTAAAACTAGGCATGGAAAGTGTAACGCAAGATTCTTCCCCAGAATAATTTTTCATCGGTTGGCTTTGATTCATTCCTGAGCAGTGTTCGTTTCCTACGTAGATATCCTTCATTTTAGAGGGGAAAGCAAAAGAAAAGCAGTAAGTGGGATAACCAACAGTAATATCCTGTGCAAGATACTACCTGAGGTTGATACCAGTACAGTTTCCTGGGTGAATTCATCGCATGCCTGATTTGTTGAAGAGCAACATGGATTCTGCACATGAAAGAGTAAAACAAGATTAGCATATCCCCTAGGCGAAGCATTTGATATGAAATGATGAGAATAAACAATTCAAAGATCATGCAATCAAACGAATGTAGTAAGCATCCCAGAGCATAATCTATTTATCATACAGATATAGTCAAAATACCAAAAGTGTTATTTTCCAGTGACGTAATGCCATGTAAGAGTAACGTTGAGCACAACTAAGAAAGTAGGCAAAAAAGAATGTAAAAGGACTGTAGACTGAAAAAAAAGACCACAAGAGAACAATCACAATAAGGCAGAGAAAATAGGAGGGCTGTTCTTAATCTCCACAAGGAAAGCGGATACAAATTTGAAAAGGAAAGTTCCTTAACCTTGGTGAATTACTTCAACCTTTTTCTAGCAAACTTCAATCATTACATTATAATGATCCATGAACTCAATTTCAGGCACCCCATAAACTTAAGACTCTAAAAAGTAATTTAAAAACCTGGTCATTCAACAAATCTATTTTGTCTTCCAGTTGATCAGAACTAGTCTCAGCATACTTGATCATGGTTTCTTCACCTGGGAACTCAATCTGTGGCTTCGTTACATTCACCTCCGAGTAGCTTTCATTACCTATACGAACAATTTGGTTTCATCAGAGTGAAAATGACTTGCAACTAACAAGAATTAAATACAAAAGGCAACTGGGAGATTGCATACCTGAAGGTGGCACAGGAGTAGCTTCTTCAATGAGGTTATTCTGTGATTGCTTTGTCGAAGAGCAGGACGGATGGCCATGAAAGTATTTAGTGATTGAAGCTGTTCCCTGCCAGATTGCATATTTGCATTGTAAAATATGATACCAAAAAAAAAAAATGATGAATTGCATTAGTCCAAATACTAATTTGGTGATAGAATAGTCCAAGTACTTTTTGATATGTTCATTTGCTGAAGCACCAACCAGATGATAATGATTGCAAATTTCATTGGGCATTTTGAGGAAAAAGAGAAGAAAAGTATAAAAATCTAACAACTCCTGCAAAGTTTCCTTAAGGTCAAGCTGAAAATTCCCTTTTAGAAGTGTTTAAGTGGCCGCGAATATAGTTATATGGACCAAAACTAGGGCAGAGAGACCTAGAAATCAAAGTGGAAGTGCAAAACATAATGGATACACCATCCACAGTATAATAGAAACCAAGTTTTGTAAAACTTACAGATGGTATGGGAACAATTTTACTAGCTGAAACAGAAAGAGACGTTATTCCCCAATGGTTGTTCTGACTTCCTTGCATTTTGGCTGTGTATGAACCCAAGTATTCTCGTAATGCAGCTTGAAAAAGACTAAGAGCATCTTCTTGTATCTTGGCAGTCCCATACCTTAGGGGACAAGACTTTGAAGGAAACTTCTTGTGTGAATCTGAATCACTGACCTGAAGGCTAACTCATGATCAGGACAAACCAAATGGAAACAAATCATACAAAGACTGAAAAGCATCTAAATTGGTCGGGAAAAATTAGAGGGATAAAAGAAAGGTTCAAATACAAAATAGATAGGTACTTTGTATGCGGTAGCATGCAACACTAGTGTGTGAGCAATCCTTTTGTTTTGGTCCAAGTCCAATTGAAGGCGTTCACTTAATTCCTCGCAAAGTTCATGGAGCCAATGTTGAACCTGCAAAAAGAACCAGAAACCCAGTATGACGGCCATTGAAGAGAATATGTTCTAGAATCCACTTTCATCCAAGGTGTAAGAAATGAGGGATTTTTCCACATGCCTTATTTCATTTTGGTAAATATAATTACATGAATGACAACTGCAATGCCTTATGCTTGACTGGCTAGAAAGTTGTCATAGATTTTTGTTTTAAAAGAAAAGGAGTTGGGATCTTCCAGCACATGATCTTTCAAGAAGCATAGACTCGTAGATATTTGTATGGGAATCGTGAACATTGAGCTTACTTCAACACTCCATTTGAGGAGGAGTGAGAGCTGATGTCAGAAGCTCAAGGTCGACCATGTCAATACCTTTTGATATGGTGAACATTGAGCTTACTTCGACACTCTATTTGGGGAGGAGTGTGAGTGGATGTCAGAAGCTCAAGATTGACCATGTCAATACTTTTTTATACATCTCTATTTGAACAATTTAAATTCTCAAAAGAATAGCTATTGCGGAGACAGTAAACCTATAGGTGGCATTCCCCATTCCTAGCATGCATTTTCTATCCCTTATGTCATGTCAAAATGAGAGAACTATAAATCTGTGAGTACCCTTGTAAACCTAGTTAATCCCAGTACAACAAAGAATGCATAGCTGACATAGATAGAGACATTCGTGCAACTTGAGGTGATATTTATATTGAACTGACAAATTTCAATAGCAAGGAGATTTAGCGCATTTATATTTCTCCCAAGTTGAGTGACATTAAAGACATTAAATCCCTTAATTGCTTAATTCATGAATTCAAGATCATTCACGAACAAGTGCAAGCTGAAAAGAGTATCTGTCTATTCGAGAAAATTACTTACAGAAGCAATCGTCTTCAAAGCCTGAGGTCCAGGAAATGTCTTCCCAGAACCATGGCTCTTTGGAAGAAGGCGCCCCTCAACTTCATCCCCACTTATCCCTCTAGCAATGTTCCATAACCAGGTACTGTGATTCATGAACAATGTAAAAATCAGAAATGCGATCCTGACAAGCTGTTGAATCAGTTAAGCAGATGAGACATAAAATAGTAACTTTAAACGTTGAAGGTGCCTCTTCAGATTAGATTCAGCCTTGAAAATGGAAATATCAATAAAAATTCCAATAATGTCAGCAAACTTAGAAAATACAGGGGAAACAATTATTTTCTATTAATTAGGAAGAAAGACATTTCTAAAAATCAATATGTTTAGCTGAATGTGCAGAACGCTATATGTTTGAGGATGCACACAAGATACACACACACACACACACACACACACACACACACATATATATATACACTTCTGATATCCCAGACACAACCTATAAGTTTAAAAAACACAGAAATTTATTCAATGATAGGTGGTCACCCAGTATTGATTCCATAACGTTCTTGTAGCTTTTCCTCTGAAAACTGCAATAGATCACCAACAGTGTTAACACCCAGGTCACTTTGTAACGAATCCCCCAGTTTTCCTCCTAGCTGTTTCCTGAAAACAAAGATTGCTTTATGACTCTTGACCGTTTACTGGTAAATATACACCTAAGAAACTTCTGAATTAAATCAAATTTTCTTCTTTTGTATGCATAGTATTTTTCCAGAAATATTTTATTCCACGTAGAAAGATGCAAAACTTACATTTTCTTAATTGGCAAGGAATCTAGCAATACTTTCACAGATGAGAATGGAACAACAGTTTGTTGCGCAGGTTTATTCATACCACTTGCAAGTTTGGCCAGTATCTGATAACAAAATCACACATCAGACAGAATCAAAATTTGACATTGAGGTAAGTGTCTTTGACACCTTGATAGTCAGTGAAGGAAAAGACAAAAGAAAATTTGAAACTAAGGACCGCTTAGGTTTCTACCTTATTATGAGCAATGCCAGCAGAACAGGTAAATTCTGTCTCCTTCAACACTTGCAACCTAAGTTCTGCAACAATGAATGCCCCACAAGCTAAAAGTTTATCACGGCGATCAGCATCATTCCTGCAAAGCCATTTTCTCACACTTTCTTTGGCATCACTGCCATCCTACAATCATAACCAATTTCAAATACCACTTAATGCCAATCCATGTTGAGCAAGCATAAAACTTGGGGATAAAACTGGTCATTTCTCAATATTTATTTGCATAAATGAGAATGATAAATTTTAATTCTTTATCTTATTTTCATAAATTTTTCAGAGATTAGACAATTTCCCAAAATCTCTTGCATCAGTTTATAGTTCTGCCCTATTGTAAAATAAAAAAACTGAAAACTTGTAAACGAAAACCCATCCCAAAGGAATAAGTTAAAAATGATACCTAAAAGTTTTCTGGTTTCCCTGGGTATGTAAATGTTAGATATTGTGTTGATGTGTTATGCTTCTTGATCCATTGTTAAAAGAGAGAGAGAGAGAGAGAGAGGGAACTAAAATTCATGTCAAATATTATATTGTGTAAACTATTGATAGATTCTGTTTCTCCATTCCACAAATTGCACATAATAAAACAAAACGACAACCTAAACCACACGTTCATTACATTATAAGATAAAATCGATAAGGCAAATTGACACTGAGCTATATTCACCAACCTCACTATTCAGCCCCAAAACATGGGACTTGAGAGCTTCCTCATCAATTACTTCCAAGATTTCTGGAGGAGCTTCAGCTAACATTGTTTCTGCTGCATCGGTAAGGTCAAGATACACTTCGTCAATTGAAGCCCTCTCACATCGACCCTTCCTTGACAAAATAGAAACCACCTACATATTTAAGGAAGTTCAGTGTAAGTCCAGCTCTTAATAATGAAAAGAAACTTAAAGACATTAATGTCTCTGAAACAATAGAGACCTCTGAGCCCGCATTGCGGTATGTGCTCAGGTCAGCTTTACCACGTGCTACTGGGACTTGGACCAACTGAATTTGTGGGCAGACTTGCTTTGACTCAGCACCTCTCATCGATCTGAAGCCATGACTATATTGTTGACCAAAAAACTTGGTTGTTCATAATAAGGCACTAGAAAATGTAACAATAACACCATATATACCGTTTAACACCATATTTTCGGGCCTCATAGCTGACAGCAATCAAGGCCCCACCTTTCCATGCATTATACTGTACCACGGCTGTTGGTAAGCCCCTTAAATCTGGTTGTTTCCTTTGCTCCACTATAAAATAAAGCAAACTTGGCATAGATACAAGTCCACGATATAGCAATCATGGGGCAGTAAGAAGACAAAAATTCTTCCAACAGTGTTAATGATTACAGACAAATCCATGGACAGTCTCATAATAACGTCGAAGTTATATAATTAAAGGAACCGATTATGAAAGATTGTCCTGGTTTTTCAAAATATGACCAGAGCAGTCTGTGGAAAGCATTTCCTATAAGCCAAAGAGTTCACAATAACAAGTTTATTCACTTAGAGTGATTGTCGTCTCTTGGATTTCCATCAGGTTTATGTGAATCTACCAGGTAAATTCCTTACTTCTAGAAGAAAAATGACAAATTAATGGGTAATTTCTCCTTTTTATTTTAAAAAAAATAGTCCTGTACGGTTTAAATCCCGATGGATCATTGTCTACTAGTTTTCAGCAGCTTCTACAATTTAAAGAGTCTTAAACATTTCTGCTCAGAATGGTGGAGGATTATTCAAAATACCATATAAGCCATGGTTCTCAATGTTCTCCGGCAAAAGCTATGGTTTTTAATCGGAACATCACAATTCAATATTGGTTCAACCAAAAGACTCACAAGGGTATCTCCCCAATTGTGCATTTTAGACTACCGATTGATTTACTCATTTCCAAACCCTAACAGAACCACTCACAATTACAATTAAAGACACACTGAGAGAGAACAAAGAGAAAGAGACCTTGAACGTAGAAGCAGTCCATGTCTACATGAGCAATGACTCTGGAATCAGATGTTTCAGGTCTTGCCACCGGCATTTTCTTCTCCTTTCTTTTCCCTCCAAATCCAAGTTTTCTCTTTTGTCAGAAATAATGACCGACCGAGAAATATTTCATATTTTGCTGTTTGGGTCTAAAGCGTTCGCTCTCTCCCATTGACCTGAGTTCGAGAGGTTTCGTTTGGGCTTGACAGATGGGCCCATGTAAATGTTTTAGATTAAAATTGGAGGCAAGTTTCATTGCAATACCAATTTTTACAATGGGAAAATTAACACCAAGTTTGACATTGCCTATTTAGAGTGGTAAGTAATTTTTTAAAATTTTTGGGAAACGCAGCCTGTTTGGTAAACTATGATAAAATTATTTATTATTAAAAATTACTGTGAAAGAAATCTATAAATAAAAATAGCTAATGATGTACTTTTATTTTCTGATTATGCAAGAATCAGTTTCGAAGAGGCGTTGAAACTGCTTTCTCTCACAACTGATTTCTCTCACAGCAAATCTGATAGTGATTATTTTTATAGCACAACAATGTCAAACTGGCTTAAAAAAATGAATTTTAAAGGAACAAATGATATAGGGTGCCCCTAAATCCTCTTGTTAGTGAGATTCTCCATCAACAATCAGTGGATAACAAAAAACAAAAATACATAGAGGAACAATTGATATAATTTATATTTGCCTCATATCTTAGGCACTAATTTCTCAGTTAAAGCTCCTAATGCTTGGTATGAAGATCCATTCTCCAACAAAACCATCCTACTCTTCTCTCTCATCTCCTTCACCCTAGCCCTCACCACATCATCACTGTTCATCAAGTGCTTTATGCTTCTCTCCACCTCCTCCGCTAGCACCAAATCACTACCCTCCCTATAATCCAACCGAATCTCAATTGCCAATCCCAATTCCTTCACCATCTCAAAGGCGTTCATTTGTTGCTCCGCGTAAATTGGCCACGTGGCAATCGGTACACCGTACCATAAGCTCTCCAAAATCGAGTTCCAACCGCAATGCGATACGAACCCTCCAATTGCTGGGTGGGCCAAAATCTTCGCTTGTGGGACCAACCCAAAAATCAAGCCCAACTTACAAGTCCGTTCCAAGAAACCATTTGGTAATATGTCGTCGACGCTCGCCGGGTCACTCGGGAGGTCCAGTTGGGACTTGGGTGGGTCACGCAATGCCCATATGAATTGAAACCCGGCACGTTCAAGCCCGAACGCTATTTCCCTCACTTGGGGCCCACTAAGACTCCCCATGCTTCCAAAGCATAACAACACGACCGATGATGTGGGCTGGTTGTCGAGCCATCTCATGACACTTTCGTACCGGTTTGGGTCATGCCATTGGGCCGGCCCGTTAAGATCAAGAACGGGCCCAATCGGGTAAACTCGCGGCAGCAGACTCATAGCCAATGAGCTAAGAGCATGTGGCTCTAATTCCTCAAACGTATTCACGACAATACCTTTTGTTTCTGTGTACCTCCGCGCATGGGATAAATACCAAGAGTACGCATCCCCCTTCTTATTCAGCACCGCTGTAGGCAAAACGAGTGGGGGCACCGAGTTAGCGAAACCCGGTATGCTCAACTCGGTATCCGAGTCACCAAACTCAATGGGGATTTGGGCATCCAAGGTAGGAAGGTGAAGCATGAAGCTGAGAAATGTTGCTGGGGAAGCGAAAAAAAGGTAACAAGGAATGTCAAGCTCGTTAGCAACATCAATCATGGATGTACAAAACATGTCCACGAAAAGCCCAGCAACTCGGCCCGAGTTAAACTCGTCTGACTCGGATGACATGAGGTTGGTGAGGGCACTCTTCACGTGGGTTTTGTGGTTTTGTATGAGCAGGGATATGTAACCCATCGAGGACTGGTACTGATCAGGGGAAGGCGGGTCCACCGCAGGCAGGTGGAGGAAGCGGATGTTCGTGCACGTGGCAGCGCGAGATTGGATGTAGGTGTTGACAATGGGCCGTTGGGACATGTTGATGATGAGGATGGTGGAGTGGAACCGACGGTCATGATTGCCTAGGAGCTGAGCGAACTCGACGAGTGGGACTAGGTTTCCGATGCCAGGGGTTGAGATGAAAACCACATGAAATTTGGTCATCGTGAAATTATTGTTGGTGTAGGGCTGTGTTTGGTTTCTTGGTGGTAATGTTATCATCCTGTCTGTGAAAGCTGTGGTCAAATTGGACCTTAAAATAAATAATAATAATACTTGGTGGGTGGGCACAAATACTTTGGAATTGCAACATGCATGCATATTATATGATATTTATATTCAGGGTATGTCCAAATTCATTGCTCAACATCAACATCAACATCAACATCAACATCAACGGTAGGAATTACGCATGCTCCATTACAATATGATGAAGGATAAGATCAAAGCCAGCCGGTGGTTCTACGAATATTATGGGTCGCTCTCGCTAGGTCATAGATAATTATTAACATTTACCAACAAATAAAATAAAAAAATAAAAAAATAAAAAAGAAATATAAGGGTTAATGTCTATTGTCACTCTGCACTTTAGAGTGAGAAACTATGAAAAAGTTACTTTAAAATAAACAATGATGTGACAATGTGGCAAGTCTAGCATCAAATATTTAGGATGAGATTTGGTTATCATTTCTAAACAAGCTTTTAATAATGAGTGCTGTTGAGAAAACTTTAGTACATTTACCAATTAGTTAACACAAGCCAAATCATATTCAGTTTAGCTGTATCCCATTCAACTTTTAATACAAAATACGAAAGCAATTTATCTATATCGGAAAATGTCATGTATTGTTATATGTCATATTTTTCATATATTATACCGTTATAATGACATTTTCGTTGTATGAAAGTTCTTCTCATATCTTATTTATGAAGTTGGTGGATCTTATGTCTTTGGAGCTAGCTAGCTACTCAGCCAGACTCCCATATAAGGCCTAAAGGGTAAAATGTTGCACCTGGCCCTGCCATTGTCAGGGAAGAAGAGCTAGCTATATGAAGATAGAGGGCTTCACCTTTTGAACCACGGTAAATCCGACCATGAAGAGAGGGCTTTCATCAAAAGCCACAATAAGTGAATAAATGAAGCGTAATTTCAAATCTGAACAATTTTAAGCAAATGTTGCATTGGATTTCTTTATTGAACTTTTTTCTTTCTTACTTAATTAAGAAGTGATTTTCAGATTTCTGTTTCTTCAATTTTGACTTTTACTTGTGTCATATGAAGTGAAAACTGATTTAACGAACTATTAAGTATGCCATGCAAGAGCCTTGAAAACCTCAAGCAGCAGAACATGGATGTGAACCATATCCCTCTCTCTCTCTCAGAACTATCACCACAACAAGATTAGACATGAGTGCAGCAATCTGACGCAGTAATTAATCAACTTAGTCTACAGACAAAGAAAAACGTATTTAATTCACAAAAGCTTTGTTTTTTTACTGGTTTTTTGGGTCTCCTCTAAGAATTGTTTGAAGTCAATAATTCTATACCGAAAGGAAACCTACTCTCACTTTGATTTCCATCTAGAACATCTCTAAATGGAAATATTTTTTAAAGTACTATACCTGTTTGCTTGAAGGTAAAAATTTGTATGCCTCTTCCCTAAAGAGGGCAAAGTAACAGTTAAAGCTCTATGAAATTTTGGGAAGTCAAAGTTGCCAAAACCAAATACTGAGAAATGAAATCTTTGAAGCAACTAGAGGAGGAACTGAGGCCAAACTAGCTAGCTAGCCAAAGGAAGAAACTTTGAAAAGAAAGAAAAAGAAATCACAGAGAGAGAGAGAGAGAGAGGTGGTACTATAGCTACTGGGTTGCTTGAAGGGAAAACACAATTTCCAAATATGAGGAGTTCACCTTTTTCTAATATAGAAGTTTCTTGAGGGAAGAAATAAATTTCCAAATATGATTATCACTACTTTTTCCATTTTAGAAGCATGAACTCTGAGACAAATGATAATACTTAAAGATTGACAGAAACAAGACATGGTGATTGTTCTGACTTAGATTTGCTTCCCTTAACAAAACCAAACAAAAGCCAAAAGGCTTACAGAAAGAGAATATTATGACTCAAAGAAAGGAGAAAGAAAGTAGTCAGAAAGAGCAGATTACACAGCTTCTTTACACAGAAACTGCATTATAATTATTATAATTGTAATTATAACATTATTTGAAGATGTCATCAAGTCTGAAACTTCAAGCCTCAGGGGTCTTCAAAATAAAGTTTTTTGTTGTTCACGCCATGTACAACTGCAAAAACCCATCAATGAGATTGGATTGGACATATGATCTGACAAAGTCTTAGTGTCATACACCACCTGCATTAGGGTTGCATGATCCCTCTTGCACTAAGTCAAACATTAGTAATAATACCAACTTATTCAAATAGTGTTAATATAATTACTCGATTAGGCTTCCTTAAAAGTTAGGGTTATATTTCAATACTTGTTAACGTTGGAAAACAGGATAATTTGAAATTGAGATCCATTGTAACGTTCAGAAAAAATAAATAAATTAGATTAAGAATTTGATGGTCTTACCTCGTTGGGTTATTAAACATGGCAATAGATGGGATTATAATTTGTAGTTCACGTGTTAGTTTCAAAGTCTATGCCTTATTAAGTTACCTAATAAAATACATAAATCTCATCTTACCTTGTTGACTCTAAGATCCAAAATTCATAAATCTCATCTTATTAAGTTACCTAATAAAATAATTAGTGATCTTAAATATCATCTCTTAGTCTTCCCTAATCCAAATTCCAAAGGCTCTAAAAACTCCTTTCCCTTCAATGACACTATACTGCCAGGAAACAAACACCAAATATAAAATATTTCTTCTTTAATGATTTTTCCATCTGCCTACTGCCACATATAAATTATTCATGGTGCATGCTTGTCCGATCCCTTCATGAGGCTTCAACTCGTGGAAAGTTGAATTGGTGCATTCACGTTGAGGAGTTCGTACGTGTACAGTGTGAACAATGATCGATATTAATGCAAGGACCTCTCTCTCTCTCTCTCTCTCTCTCTCTCTCTCTCTCATCTTAAAGTTGCACATATCTTAGCAACCTCGGCCTTGACAGAACAACACCAAATTGACTGATGCATCCATCAGAATCACTGCCCTCATTTCTCTCATAGGGAAAGAAATACAAAAGAAACCAATATGCAACAAAGAGAGAGAAATATCAGAACAAGGGAGGAGAGACCAAGTCATCTTTCCTATATATACACACATAATAAACTTGTCCACCCTAACCAAAACAAACCAAAGCC